>NC_081166.1:382500-547500 GCF_012432095.1 Onychostoma macrolepis | reverse complement strand
ACCTAAATAATATAAAGAAAACAAAAATGGGTGTCCATGAACTCTTGAATGAAAACATCAAAAACATAAAACAGTAACTGATGCCAGTTTTGTCATGCATTGCGGCGCTGCATGACTCCAGCGCAGACACGGTGCATTCATTTGTCATTCTGTAAAATGATGCAAAATGATTGCTCTGCCCTCCATCGTTAGCATTTTTCATTGGGTCGCCTCATTACCGCAATATTCCTGATTGAACTCAGTTTAGGTGAGAATCACCCCATTACCCATGAGCCTCGTCTGTCACTCACTGTGTGTTGATGACCAGTCGGTCCCACTGGCCTTTAATATCGTCCTCTGACGGCTGTTCAGTGATGTACAGACCGTCAAACTCCAGCTTCCTGGCCACTTCCTTCTCACGCTTGAAAATCACCAGAGGAACCTTGAGGAGAGACAGCACTATCACTCACCACAGCTCTGCTTTCTATTAAAGGCTTTTTAGAATAATAATTGGAGCGTTTATTAAAACCTCTTTAGATTAATTCTGCTGGGCATTTCATCTTTCATGTAAATCTGGCAGGTTTATTGTTTCAATAACTGGATTTCATTAGCATGAACGAAACTGTATGCCTCGCTTTCATTATGAGGAAATCAGATCCAGTGCCTTGTGTGAATAATATCACAGCTGAGGTCATGTGATCTGTCAAACTCTACAGTATTCTGCAACCACAATGTGCTTTGGATGAATTACTGGCAGCTGAGAGCATAAAACCATCAAAACAACTAATAAATAATCAATTTTAGTGTTTGATTTGAACTCTTTCCCCGCCAAACACTGAGTTTTCCGTGTTCTCTCTGTTATACACTAGGGGGCGCTATTTCGCATCTCCTGAATGAGTCTAGAATCACGCGATCAAAAACACAGACGAGGAAGACGCAGAAACAAGTGATCTCATATATAAGCATATGCATATGGAAAATAATGAGATCATCAACACACACCGCATATAAATGAAAACTGCCTAAAGTTACAGAGTGAAATGTGGATCCAGAAAGTGTTAAAGCTTTGAGACACTGATGGAAGCCATCTACTGCATCTTTGCTTTGATAATATTACTGAATATGATCCAGATGTAGTATGTGTTAAAAATGCGATTTTCCTCAAAATGTTGCTTTTTTATGAAATCTACCTACATTCAAATGTTGATAGAAAAAACAATGCTTGAAGCTAGAGTAAAACTGAAAGTGTGTTTTGTTTGAAAGTAGAAGGTCAGATCTTTATTTTGATGTATTGCATGTTCAGATATTCATACAATAAAATATTCTGGAGGCCATGATGACATTTTAGTGAAAATCAGCAAAAAACGCTGGCGGTGGCTACTTTTTTCAGAAACGCTGGCGGGGAAAGAGTTAATGATGTTTTGGTTTCAATGCAGTAAACATTTCCAGAGCTGTGCGGGTGTAAAATCAGGCTCCTGAAGCTGATGATCCTGTACCTTCAAGCAGTAGTAGCCGATGATGCAGAAGAAGGAGATGACAGTGTGCAGGATGGCTAAGATCCTCAGCGTGGGCTCCATGTAGCCGCTGCTCTCCTCCAGAACAAAGTGCACATTGTCGGGCCGTGCGCTGGAGCCGGAGCCACCCAGAGGATCCCACCGCACGCTGGTGTCTGAAGACGAGCCAAACAACACCTCCTTCCCCTCAGAGACGGCCGAGGACGTGGACACCTGCACACGGTCCAAACACACGCTCAGAGACACAAACAGAGTTCAGCTCCAAACATAGGTGGAGTTTCACATGTATTCTACATTAAGGTATTCTACCCTGGACCAGTCATAAGTGTCAATTTTTTGTGTCAAGTGTCAAGATTTCTACATCATCTGAAAGCTGAATAAATAAGCTTTCCATTGATGTGTGGATATTTTTTTAGGATTTGTTAGGATAGGACAATATTTGGCCAAGATACAAAAAAATCCAAATATTGAGAAAATCACCTTTAAAGTTGTCCAAATGAAGTTCTTAGCAATGCATATTACTAATCAAAAATGAAGTTTTGATATATTTACGGTAGGGAATTCACTAAATATCTTCATGGAACATGATCTTTACTTAATATCCTAATGATTTTTGGCATAAAATAAAAATGGATAATTTTGACCCATACAATGTATTTTGGCTATTGCTACAAATATACCCCAGCGACTTAAGACTGGTTTTGTGGTCCAGGGTCACATATATGGTTTATAAACATTATGCACTTTTTTTGTTATTTTATTGTTTTTAAGAATCATGCATTAGTAATATTTTGCTCGATGCGCCCTCTTGTGGGCTCAGGAGAGAAGCCAAAAGCTTTTTTTCCCCCCTAACTGAAATTATGCCTATAATTCGAATATTTTAGTACAAAATTCAAATTTAGTTTTTCAGCCATTTCGACAGCCCTACCCTGTTCTAGGGATTTGTTCAGACAACTCTAACTAATGAACGACGAAGTGTGTGAATTACCTTGTAAAACAGCAGAATGAAGTTGATTGCAAAGGCCACAAACAAAGCCAACATTCTCATGTTGTAGAAATTTCGTGCAAAGTAGTTCTGCGGGAGAAGAGAGAGAGACACGGCGTCAGAGCACAGTGTGTAAGGAGCGATCGCTCTGAGAGTCTGAGATCTCCAGGGCTCTCACCAGCAGCTTGCGTTGGTAAGCGATGATCTTCTTCCAGAAGGCCGACTCCTGCAGATCAGGCTCATAGTGCTGTCTGACCTTCCGCTTCACCGCTTCCTCCTTCTTCTTCTGTGCTTTCTCTCCGCTTTCCCCTCTTAGAAAGAGACGAATCAGAACTCAGTGTGCAGGGATTATGATGGTGACATCAACACTATCGTCTAAACATATCCACTTACTCGGCTTTCTCAGGCACTGATTTGGTCTCCTCAGAAACTTCACTGTTGTCTGCTGAGGATGAAGAGCCCTTCGTCTGAGAGGAAACAACAGCGAAACCCAAAACTCAACAGATTGATGTAATTATTGGTATTGAACGGATCTGTTGAGCCATTAACAAACCAACTAGTGTTCATTTTGTCAGCTGTTTTTAATTTAGTCTTATAAAACGTATAGTTTTAGGTCCTTGATTCTGATTGGTTGAGCCACATTCGTTGTAAATTACACTACAAACCTACACCTGTGTTTACTTTGTGTGTTGCTTGGTAACCACTTTGTTCCAACCACAACTGTTTCTGAGGAACTACATTGTTTGGTGGAAGAATACTGTTTTTATTAATATCATTACACTTATTTGCTGTTTTATTTTGAGCTAAAACTTCACAGATACATTCTGGGGACACCTGAGACTTATATTGCATATTGTAAAAAGGGGCATAATATGTATCCTTTAACAAACGTTACCTGGTGTCTTCTGCGCAGTTCTGGCGAGGGTGTAGGCGGAGGCGGGATGGGTGTGTTGAGCAGGTCCGTGAGGCTAGCGTTTGGATTGTGAGGCATCAGTTTGTACTGCCCGCCTTCTCTCTTCAGATCCAAACCGAATATATCGGACAGGAGGTCGGTGTCGTCTGTGGCCACCGTCAGATCGGCCAGGTCTTCCTCGGGTGAGGTTTTGTCCATGGGTTTCTTCTCGCCCTCTTCTGTCTCTCCTCTCACCTCGTCTTGAGTCGGATCAGGCATGTTAGCCAGGAGCTCCGACACCTTCATAGTCTTAGCGCCTTCCACCAGACTGCCTCCGAGGAAGCTGTTGTAAACGATCCGGAAGAATCCTCGAGCCACACTGAAGGCGAAGTGCAGGAGTCCCAGCAGGACGCTCCAGTAGAAGGACACTAGCGTGGTCACCATGTCCTTCACCGTCATCTTCTTGGCTTTCTTCACCTGCTTCTTTAGGCTCTTCATGGACAGCACTTTCATTAAAAGCATGACGTTGTATCGTAAGGCAAACAGAGCCGTTCTTACGGTGGTGATTGAGAAGAATCCCATCTCTGGACTCTCCTCCTCGGGTTTCTCTCTCTCGCTGTCCTCTTTAATAGCTGAACGCTCGCCGGCGTCGGACATCTGCGCCGCCAGCTGCATCTCGAAGATGGTGTCTTCGCAGAAGTTGACAAAGAGCTCCATTTTCTCCTTCTCGCCGCCTTCGTTCACCACGTCGAAGATGAACTGGCGTTTGGACTCCTTGACCTGCGGTTTCTCCCACTGGGTGCGACTGGACTCGCTGATCTCGAAGTAGACGCGCTCGATCCGCTTAGCGCTGCCCATGATCTCGATGCGGCCTAGGTAGGGCTGGAAGTAGTTTAGCACGCTCTCTGCAAGCTCCAGGAAGGTTTGGAGGCGCGAGTCGTGAGGCATGTGCTCCGAGAGGTTGGTCAGAAGGACAGCTACGTTGAAGCCGATGTCCTTGGCTGGTTCGTGGAAGCGTTCGACGAACTCTTCGTAATCCAAGAGCTCGTTTTCATCGGTTTCGGTGCAGGAGAGCAGGAACTCGGTCTCGGATTGGGTGTAATGTTTATGGCTCTCCATGGCCTTGTGGAAGTCCCTCTTGGAGATGACTCCTTTGCCGTCGGGGTCGTACTCTTTGAAGCCATCAGACGAGGTCAGATCTTTCAGTTTGAGGAACATGTCGAAGAACTTCAGAATCATCTCCACGTTGTTCGAGGACTCCACCAACATGTCCACCATCTGCTTTCCAATGGTGCCGTTCACAACATTTCCTAAAACCAAGGGAAAGATGATCATTTGTCTTCTTGCACGGGAATATTACTTAGTAAACTTAGTAAAAACAAAGTAAACCTTCACCTTCCAGCATGGACAAGAGCATCACGACCATATCCTTCTGAAGATCCATGAGCTCCTTCAGCAGCTCGATTTGGCTTGAATCCTGCAGCATTAAAATAACACAGAAGAAGAACAACACGAGAGCAGATAAACAAGGCTTCTGAGTGACAAGGTTGTGGTGCATTTCTAGAACCTCACTGTAGATGTTTACCTGAGACAGCTTCATCTGCATATGTGCAAAAACGTGCAAGAAACCAACAACTGCGTCCCACAGACGGCTGTGAGCCAGACTCTGCTGATTTCCCGTACAAGGGCCCTAAAACCACACAAACACTGAGATTTAGGGCCAAAATGTTTCTTTTTCCCCAAAAAATTTTCTGGATTCCTTTTTAATGGTTTGATTAAATTTTAATCATCAAAAAGCACGCCTAATCAATTTAATTTAGTTTAAAAACTAATAACAATAATATGGCGCTATGAAGCCCGGCTTATTTTTTTGTCTGGATTCAATAAAAATTTATCATCAAAAATTCACAAAACTTAATTTAATCAATATTTTTCAAATCAAAAGAAAATATAATAATCCTTTATAATAAAAGATGGCATTTTAATTTTATTTGTCATTTCTGTTTTAATTAGTGCTGTCGAACGATTAATTGCGATTATATATATATATATTCATATAATTTATATTATACAGTATATAAATATATTTAAAATATAAACATAACTTATAAATATATACATGCACGTGTGTGTATTTATATATATAAATATACACAGCACACATACATATGTAAACAAAAACTTTTATTTTGGATGCAATTAATCGTTTGACAGCACTAGATTTAATTACATTTGTTTGTCAAATAAAGTGCTGTTCAACAGACGTTTATAGGTAAAACAAATTCAAAAAAGGATAATGACTGTGATATTCAATAAAACATGTTTTAATAAACTGCATAATTATTATCCTCATTTCCTCTCTATTATGGATTATGTTAAATAGTACATTCTACTACACAACAGTAATATGTTTATGTTACTGAACTTGATTTATTTTACATATGCTAGAGAAATGCTCGAGATTCTGCTTTTGAAAGTAAATTCTATTTTATTCCATGATTTCTGTTTTCCCTCGAGATCCTCGGTGCTCTGATGACTTCCTCATGAGACGCTGAACGAGCGGCTCTGAAACGCACCTGAATGTACTCTGTGAGCGTGTTGAAGACTTGTTTGGCTACATTGATTGCTTTGGAGAAATTGCGCTGGCCTTGTTCATCGAGGACGTCTTTCCCGGAGTAGTACCAGTAGAAATCACTGATGGACTCCTGCGGACACGCAGAGCACACACACGTGTGTCAGATGTGTGTTATGAGAGCGTGATCCTGACGTGCTCGCGGAGGAATTGCTCACCTGGACTCTGAGCAGATAATCCACGGTGGAGATGATGATGTTGACCGTTGTGTTGTTACCCGTCTGTGTTCTCAGGTAGTTCTGAAAATCTGATGTACAGACACACATTTACTGTCACTATCAAGAGCTACATCACACATTAAAGACATACATGGGGACTGTGATTAATAACTATTTCATCAAGTCTGTGCATTTGGTTACTAGCAGCACAAGCAAGTACAGCGGGTAAATTAAGTACTGAACATGTCACCATTTTTCTCAGTAAATATATTTCTGAAGATGCTGTTGACTTGAAATTTTCACCAGATGTCGGTAACAACCCAAGTAATCCATACATACAAAGAAAACAAAACAAATAAGTTCAGAAATGAAGTTCTGTGTAATAAAATGGAATGACACAGGGAAAAAGTACTGAACACATGAAGAAAGGGAGGTGCAAAAAGGCATAGAAAGCCAAGACACAAGCAGAAATCTCTCAGTAATTAGAAAGCAATCCTGCCCTCGTCAGTGGAAATTAATATTAGCTGCTTCAGTCCCAACACCTACAGAACCAGGATGATGAAGATTAAACAAGGGTGGACATTTCAGCAAGACAATGATCCCAAACACAGCCAAGGAAACTCTTGATCGCTTTCAGAGAAAGAAAATAAAGCTGCTAGAACGGCCAGCCAATCACCTGACTTGAATCCAATAGAAAATAAGAACTAAAGGTCAGATTTAAAGGTCATAGAAGAGACCCACAGAACCTTCAAGATCTGAAGACAAAATCACATCTGAGCAATGCATGCCACTAGTTTCTCCTACAGGAGTGTCTTGAAGCTGTCATTATCAACAAGTTAAGTTAAGTTAAGTCGTGACTTATTGTCAAGTAGAGGTCAACCGATTCATCGGTTTTGCAGATTAATCGGCACCGATAGTTGATTGCCACAACTATCGGTTATCGGCAAAAATCCATGCCGATAGTTTTCCGGTTTGCAACCGTTGCTGGAGTGGCTGAGAAGGGTCCGCTGGCATTATACAGTACGATAGCGGCCTCTAGAGGCGGAAATCACTGACAGCACGTGTTGTTTATTTTGACACGTGACACTGCGCGCTGCACGGAGCGGGAAACTCCAGACGCGCATTTAAATACAGCCGACAGAAAAGCCTGCCGCGGAACAGAGCACCATTCACATAGTTTTCTATTAAATTACATTATATTTGTCCCAAATCGTTGTGAATGTATATAATGACTTCACCCTAGGCTATAAATTATGTATTGTGCATTTTTCAGCAAAACGTTTGTCTTTCTGTGGCTCTAATAAAGTCGGTATGCTTCATGTAGAGAGCTGTAATAGATCGCGCTTTCTCTTTCCAATTGCTCTGTTTTTTTAAACACCGAACTTCAAACTCATTTATGCCACATTGTTCATTCTTGAAGCAAACTTATGTCCGTTTGGTGATTTAAATAAATTGTTTTAGACCGCCACTTGATTTGAACGCAAAGTGTCTGGTGTGTGTGTGCATGTGTGTGATACCTCTGAGTTCTCCTAGACGCAGCGCTGCGCGACTAACTTTTTTTAATTTTTTGATTAGATAATTATCAAGTGTTAAAAAATAGAAGCAAATAAAGTCTGTGAGTACACATACAATATCCATATGTATGTAATTTTAATGCTATGGCCTTGTGTAGATATTTAAACATGGCCATCTTTAAGCATGACTGTTGAAATTAAATGGTAACACTTAACAATAAAAGTCCATTCGTAGCATTAATGAAAACTGTAGAAGTATTGTTCCTTGTTAGTGTTTTCATTTCAACATTCACTATTAGCTACTAATAGGCTATATTTTTACATTTTAAAGTTTCTTCTTTTAACATTAGCAAATTATGAAATAACTTTAATGATCAATATAGTAAATAATATTAATATTTTTATTCATTTACAAAGTATGGTTCAGTACTGTTGCTGCTTTTTTTTTTAAATAGTAAAGCACTAGCTCTCTTTCAGTATCCATTTTGAAAACTATCGGTTGATTAATCGGTATCGGCCAGTGTGGTCCAACCTAGCTATCGGTATCGGTAAAATCCACTATCGGTCGACCTCTATTGTCAAGTATGGTGACCCATAGCAGTGAGTAGTGAACAAATGCGCACACACACATACACAGTGAACACACACCCGGAGCAGTGGGCAGCCATTGCTCCAGCGCCGGGGAGCAATTAGGGGTTTGGAGCCTTGCTCAAGGGAACCTTAGTCATGGTATCAAAGGTGGAGAGAGTGCTGTTCATTCACAATCCCCACCTTCAATTCCTGCCGGCGCGAGAATCGAACCTTCAGGTTACAAGCCCGACTCCCTAACCATTAGGCCACTACTACTCCTGTCAAAGGCTTTTGTACAAAGTATTAAATACATTTCAGTAGTTCTGTACTTTTCCCCCGTGTCAATGCATTTTATTACACATAACTTAATGAGAGTCAAAGTGAAGCTCACCTGAGTTGTGTCCCTCACAGAGCAGCTGCAGGAAGCGGAAGAGGTCACAGGTGAACTCGTCATCTTGCATGACCTTCTCACCTGCGCAGCAGCAGAGTGGTGTGTTAGAGACGCTATGATCATGAGCAGGACTCACACACAGAGACCTCCGTCCCCAGACGTCTGCTGTCAGGCTCCATCAGCATGATGGGCTAGTGCTGGAATATACAGCTACAGAATATACATACTGAGACACTAAAACTTTAAAACGCTGCCATACCAGACAATGTGCTGCTATCAGTGTTGGGGAGTAACCAGCTACATGTAACAGGTGTTACATCTGAATATTTTCACACACAAACAGATTTGATTGATTTATTTTCCAAATTGCACTGACTGCTCTAAAATATGAGACAGCAGTGTTTCAGGAGTCTGTCATGGCTATGCAAAGATCTGATTTCAAAAACAGTAGCATAGATATTAAACTATATTTTATGATTTTAAATCTGTATTTAACTGTAAAGAACCTTTGTGGTGGCTGTACTTTAAAATTACATTTTTATAATCTTAAATGATTAACAGAAAAGTAATCAGTTACATCACTTTAATAAAGTAACACTACTTGTTACATTTTAAATAGGGTAACTTGTAACCTGTAACCTGTTACATTTCTAAAGTAACCTTTCCAAACACTGGCTGCTATTCACTGCCATCTGCCATAAACATTATGCTTGACATGATGTGTTTTATGCTTGACATGATCGCAACTATTTATGTTAGTTCAGAGTGTAAAAATTTGATTGCTTCCATTGTCTTCATTTGTAAGTGGCTTTGGATAAAAGCATCTGCTAAATAACTAAATGTAAATGTAAAATGCATTAATAAATGCTGAAATTAACATTAAAGTAGAATAAATGCTGTAGAAGTACTGCTCACTGTTAATTCATGTTAACTAATGTTAACAAATGGGACCTAATTGTAAAGCATTACCAGAAATGATTATTAAATGTCATATTTGATGCATTAAATTTTCATTTTTAAATCAGTGTATTTTTACACCTTTTTACAAATGCATTAGATTTTATGCTTTAAAAAAAAAAAAACCTTATCGCAAGATTTTACCTCAATTATTATAATAATAATACCCGTAAGTTAGCCTTATGGGCTAAAAAAAAGTCTTAAAAAAACCTTCTCGCTTTACATTGAGGACTGAAGATTAAATAAAGAAAATTAATGCTACAAACATTATTGTTGTAATAAGAATATATTATGTTTATAATGTGGAGGATGTTAGGAAAATAAAATATTTGGAAATATTCTGGGACACACATTGACTGATAGTTGTTCATTTCAGCTTTATCCATGAAACGAGCAGCCCATCATCCATCAACCAACACAGATCTGTCTCATAATGTGTATTATGAGAGATAAAGCCTGAGAGATCTGACAGGAGAGACGTCTGGTGATGTGGAGCTGTTCTGGTCACACGCAGGAACATGATGGAGAATGTTTCTAAACGTCACAGGATTTGAGCTCTCAGCTAAACACCGGTGTCACAACTATCAAAACCTCCAGAAATCAGACACATACACATGTTCTTCTCATGAGCCGACCTGAAAGTGCTTGATTTTCTTCAGTTTAGAGTATCTGAGGGATTCAGTTCCTCCCTACATAGACAGCATGTTAGGATGCACAGGCTGCTCCATACGGAAAGCAGCATCATTATGTTTCATTAAGGCCAAATTCTCAGAAAGCCCTACAACGGGTGAAAAAAATGAGAGAAATGTTCATTATTAATATACAACCCCATTTCCAGAAAAGTTGGGACATTTTACAAAATGCATTAAAAACTAGAATCTTTGATTTAATTCTCTCTAGCCTTTATTTAAAGGGGACATCAGATGGTTACAATTTCTCAATGGTAGTGTAAAAACACCCTTTTACCCTGTCAAAATCAGCTCTGTTCACAGCAACCCATTTCGTTGCATGTTCCTTTAAATGTTAATTTAAAGGGACTTCTGTGAGGTGACGAGCCCTTCTGTTTACTTTAGCCACATTTAGCCACGGAACCTGCTAACTAGCACATTATTAGGAAAGGCGATTTGCGAAGATTAAAAAAAAACCCTTATGGGGCGTTCACACCGGACGCGACTTGCACAAATAAATCACGCTATTTGTGTGTAGTTGGGCACTTGAACATTTTGAGTTTACTCGCTTCATTCGCGCGTGAAATTCACTTCACAACAGACGTGAATTCGCGTCATGGGAGGATTCGTCAGACTCTTCCACTTCTTTCTGCACACTTCCTCTGAATAAACACATCAACTCAATATGTATATATATATATATATATATATATATATATATATATAGTTCAAATTGAGTAAAAAGCATTTTCTACAACTAACCAGATTGTCCAACCTCCTCACTCACTTTCTTCCAAGCAAGATCCTTTTTATTCCTGTTTCTATAAAAGTATGAAGATGTATTGTACAGCTCCGGGTATCCACATACAGCGACAATGATGTTGTCCTCCATTGTTGTTTCGGATTTCTGCCTCAGCTCGCTACGTCGTAATCACGTCACTACTAGAGCAAGCTCCTGATTGGTTAATGCGGCGCGAATATTCACCAAGGTTCAGATTTTTCAACTCGCGCAAATCACACGTTATGCGCGTCAAATGCCCAAAACGCTCAATTCGCGCTTCGTCGTTCGCGCAAATCACGCCAAAGGATGTCTATCGCGACTTTGCATTAACATGTAAATCACTCACGCTTAACGCTTCATTCGTGTCTGGTGTGAACGCACCTTTATACTCACTTCTTATATAGATGAAGCTGGATTAGGGGTGTGCGATATTGACAAAAAATAATATCTCTATATTTTCTGGGATTTTTTCGATAATGATAATTAAACAATATTTTGCTGAGTGTGTTATTGTGCTGGTATCTTAAGGACTGCCGTGGACAGCTGACTCCTAAAGTTTTTGATATTCTTCATAAACAAACATAAAAGCATTTAGGTAGATCAGGGGGTTCATTCCCTTCAGAAACAAAAGTAATCCACTGTGTCTTCAGTGGCTCAGATGTCGGGAGTAAATGACGACTGCTATGTTCATTATTACATCAAACAACAAAACACCTCAATCACTGAGGAGACATTCTTGTTTACATGTGCTCCGGCGTCGAAACAACGGCGGACTGATAACAGCTCACTCAGGGCGGGTCTATGATTAAACACCAGTGTCAATCAACAATCATGGGCGGGGCCTGGGTCTGTGTGACGTCACACTGGCAAGAATCTGAGATCGGCTTGATCGGAGAAAGGGGATATGATTTTGGTGGATTTTTAAAAAAAGCACTAGGTGGATTTTTATCATTATGGGGTGGTTGTGTACACACACTGCTAACACACATTTCTGTTTGAATTTTGCATCTGATCTCCCCTTTAACTGAAAAAAAACCTCTAAAGTTTTGCAATGTTTTCACTGACCAACTTAACTGCATTTTGTAAATATAAACTAATTTTAATTTTGATGACTGCAACACAGTCCAAAAAAGTTGGGACTGAAGCAAATTAAAAGTGAAAAGATTCTAGAATTTCCAAGTGAAATTGTTCAGAAACATTCCACAATAATCAGGTGAACTGCTAAGAGTGCTGTCTATGTAGGGCACACTAAATCAGTGAGTTTTTAAGATGTGTTTCAGCTTTGGAACAGAGTTTCTGTTCAGATGGGAGGTTAAACACACTTTCAGCTGAGCTTCAGTACGATGATCAACCAGAAAAGAAGCCTGATGACTTCAACAACACACTCAGATTATTACATTTAACTTTAATGAAGCATGCAAAACTAGCAAATTACACAACTGCTATGCATTTACTACACATTGTGATAGGAATACACATGTAAATACACAATAATAAATATGACAGATATCTGTGGTTTGGTTAGACTTCCTCTGGTCCATCATTAAAACGTCAAACTGAACTGATGACGCATGATCAAACCAGTCAACAGAAATGCAGATGGATGATAGGAGAGAAAACACAACACTGATCTGCAGAAGAACACAACCAAACACTCGGAAAAGAACAAAACCAACATGTAGAACAAAGAAACAGCCTGACCATCAACAAAAAGAAGAAGAGTGGAGGAAACAGCAGGAACGACAGCACACGACACCAACTGAACAGCTCAGACCAATCAGAGAGGAGGAGGAAGAGGAAGAGGAAGAGGAAGGAGAGACTGGGGCGACTGCTTCTGAGAGACCATCATCATCATCATCATCATCATCATCCTCTCAGAGCAGCTCGGCCAGAACAAACCACAGAAACACGCTCCTAACCAAACACCCAGCCACTGCGCCTCTGACGGCCTGACAGGAAGAGGAGAGGAGGAGCAGGAAGGGGAGGAGCTTACAGACTACAGATACGCCCACTGCTAAACGGCTGTTTCTGCAACTATTGCCACTCTTCCACAGAATGATTCATATTCAGTCCTATTAACTAAAAACACTTTTTCTTTTATGAAGGTCACAAAAACAACCCTTTGTCCTCTTTATTTATTTAGCCCTTTATGTATAGATTGTTTTACCCTCATCCCAGACCCGAACGTTCAATAATAAAATTTGTAAAATTTTAATAAAACAAATTACTCCAAAACAAAAAACAATAACACGATGTCATTCTAAAATAATAAAAAATATTACTCTAAAAAAAATAAAATAAAATTACTTCATAATAATAATAAAAACCTTCTATATATATATATATAAATAATAAATATGTATTCTATAATAATAATAAATATTACTCCAAAACAAAACACTCAAAAACAATAACAAGATGTCATTCTATAATAATAAAAAATATTCTTCTAAAATAAAATGATATTCCTCTAGAATAATAAAAACTGAAAATATTAAGATTAATGAAAACATATTTTCACTATTATTTTATTTTATTTAGGACATATATAAAATGCTAGTTACTAGCTAAATTAGAGTTAACAAAACAAAGGTGTCAGTTATTTTATTCAAAATATATTTCAAATGTCATTTCCACCACAGAATGAATGATGATTTGAGATGTGATGAATTTGACATTTGTTCCTGATGATTCTCCAGTGATCTGGTAAAGTTTCATTTAATCCACAGGGTCAAATGTGGCCATAGTTTAAGAAACACCCTTAAATATGGACTTACTTTGCATCTCAACACTGCTGTTTCCTGTTATCGGTGAACACCCGATAATAAAGCTCTAAACGAAACTAAACTAAACGTAGGTAAAAATATCGGTCAAAACGATTATCGGTCTCTTGAATTCGAAACAGCATCCCTGTTCTTACATCTAGAAGGACAGAAACTGTGCAAGACCTGAAAGGAGAGCGAAGACGGCACGTGATTGGCTACTGCTCTAGCGGGGGCGGGGTCATGTGACAGGAAACGCAGGGCAGAGGGAAGGTGTTGGGCTCAGGGCTAACCACACAGCTAAACCACAGCAAAATGGCAGAAGGCATAATTACCACGCTCATGAGTGATGACTGATAAAGGGGAAGACGGTACGGAACCGAAAAAAACAAGAAAAAAGGAAAGAAAAAAGTGAGAGGTCATACAGGTCACAAGGTCAGTCGCTGTTGATTGGGAAATGCAGGCTTGGATTCAATCAGCACCATTCTGAACAATCACAACAGATTTAAGTCAACCTTTCTTCTGTCCACACCAATCAGAACACAGCTGATGTTTGACGGACAGCTACGTGGACCAATGAGATTTCACGCTGGGACAGAAACCGAAAAACTGTGTACGTCGTGCCGCATCTGAATAAATAACCAGAAGGTTTGATGAAAGCGAGTCTGACTTTAGCAGAAATGATGCTGATTGAATCCAAACCTGAGTGAATAAAGTGCAGAACTGTTTAGAGAGGGATTCATGACAAAAAAAGTCCAAATTCAGAGAGAAAGAAATAATCAGAGGAAGAAAAACACTTGTACAGGTTAAAGGAATAGTGCAGACAAACAGGAACCTTCTGCCATCATTTACTCAAACCTGCAGGATCGACTTTCTTCAGTGGAGATGATTCGTGCAATGTTCATGATGCTCTTTTACAATAAAGGTCAATGATGACAGACGCTGCTGAGCTTGTACAATAACGTACAATAACGACCTAAACGTGGTTGTTTCTCACGTAAAGCATCATAAGACTTGGAATATAGTGCTAAACTGTATTTATGAGGAGTTTTTGGAGCCTGAGCTTAAGTGATAAAGTGCTGCATGAACATCTAAAATATAAACTCTAGCCATTTAAAATATTAAATATAAAAAATTCTTTAAAATAATACAAATATTCCTCTAAAATAATGAATATTTCTCTAAAATACTAACAATAAAAAAATAAAATATTACAAATCTGAACATTCATCTGAAAAATAAAATATTACTCTTAAATATAACAATTAACATCTAAACAAAGTGAAATAGGCATTTATTGTGTGAAATACAGTATATATATATATATTTATATATTACATATATATTTATTGTAATTTCCAAACAAGCTCTAATTTTTATATCAAGCTTTAATAACTTTATTATTTAATTTTATTTAGGATATATGAAATGCTAGCTACCAACTAAATTAGCTTTGAAATGATTCGAGATGCGATGGATCCGATTCTCCTGTGATCCTGCTTTTGTGTTCCACTGACGGAAAAACGCACGCAGATTTGGAGCGACGTGACGAGGAGTAAATGATGACAGAGCGTTCACTTTTGGGTGAACTAGTCCTTTAAAAGTCATGTTACAACACAGCAAACATAAAGAAACCTGAAAAAGAATATAAAACCCATGCTTCATCTCTGAGACTCGAATGAAATGAGCTTTGAAAATAACTGGCAAAAGAATCACTTCTGAAAGACAGACATCATAGAGACAGAGAGAGAGAGAGACAGCACATGTTAGGGTAGGGTTAGTGTCTTACGCACACTGTTGAGTGCTCTTTTTTCTCATTGCACCCTTCACCAGGAGCTTTTTTTAGATTCAAGTCTGAGCATTTCTGCTGACAAACGTCTGAAGACCATATCAAGCATTCATCATCATCATACACTCAAACGTACACAAACGTAAAGAAAAAGGAGAAAATAATTCAATCTGACAAAGACATCTTCAGAATGGATTCTGGGATGCGTGCCATGAGCGCTCAACACAAAAGTAGCATTACTGTAGTTTTAAATCAATAACTCAACTCAATTAAGACAGAAATGGCATGATAAATCAAGTGGAATGAAAATGATGATTTCATGCCTTGATAAAATTACCCGCTCTATCACATGACAGAATTACACAGATCAAGCTCTAATCATAGTTATTGATTATAAATATAAATCATACCTGATCCTTCCTCCGTCACCATCCCGAGACCTTCAGCTTTATTCTGCCTCTCGAAGGCGTTGAGATCCAGAACACTGGAGCACAAACATCATTCACTATAATCACACACAAACACACGCTTCGGCTTCAGTCATGTGACGCTCAGCAGGAAGATGATTTACCTGCACGACTGCATCAGCCCCGCCAGACTCTGGAAAAAGCCCACATCCCGTTTGTCCTTCAGGTAGTCCAGCATCTTCTGCAGGTGGACGACAAAAAACACACAAACGTGTCAAAGCCCAGCACAGAACCATGGGATTCTAGTCCACATACTCATATGTGACCCTGGACCACAAAACCAGTCATGAGGATCAATTAATGAATAAATAATCTTTCCATTGATGTATGGTTTGTTGAAAATCTGGAATCTGAGGGTGCAAAAAAATCTAAATATTGAGAAAATCACCTTTAAAGTTGTCCAAATGAAGTTCTTAGCAATGCATATTACTAATCAAAAATGAAGTTTTGATATATTTAAGGTAGGAAATTTACAAAATATCTTCATGGAACATGATCTTTATTTAATATCCTAATGATTTTTGACATAACAGAAAATTTGATAATTTTGACCCATACAATGTATTGTTGGCTATTGCTACAAATATAGCTGTGCTGCTTATGACTGCTTTTGTGCTGCAGGGTCACATATCCCAAGTGACTTAAATATCAATGTGTATTTTTCTGCCTCCCCCTGCACTGTATGTGTGTACCTTCTTGTTTTTTTATTGTATGTATGCTATCTAGTGATGCAAGATATCTAATTTCAGCAACTGAAATGTTTTGAAACAGTTTTGTAGAGCCAAGAACATTGACTGATGTGTAATCGCACTGCAAAAAATGTTTTTCTTACTTAGATTTTTTGTCTTGTTTCCAGCCCAGATATCAAAAAATTCTTAAATCAAGAAGGATTTTCTAGATAAGTTAAAAAAAAAAAAAAAAGACGATAATTTTTACTTGTCTAGAAAATCCTTCTTGATTTAAGAATTTTTTGATATCTGGGCTGGAAACAAGACAAAAAAATCTAAGAAAAGCATTTTTTGAAGTGTAGTGTTTTGACTGTGTCAGTGTCTATTTCACACAACTACAACAGATAAACATGTCAGCTGTGTGATGCTAGAGTTGGATTAACAATATCCATTTCTCATTTTTAATCAAAATTGATATGGATTCTTAAAACTCCAGATCAGTCTGAGCTGTTTTCTGTTGATGAACTGAACTTAATCGCAATAATCTTTGTGCTGTGTTACTTTAATATGAAAATGTCTCAGCTTTTAAAATTCCCGACAATTCAAATAAACATGAATGAACATCAGAAGAAACAGAACTACTTGTTGAAATGAATCATGTAATCCATCAATCAGTGATTCAACCGCAGAAAGTTGTCGATAAAAGAGTTTCAGATCAATAATGTCACGTAACATCACATTTACCTCAGAAAAGACATTCAATGTCCATAAACTCCTTAGTCAACTAGAAAAAATAACTCTATAGAGATGTAATAAATATATGCACTATAATATATATATATATATATATATATATATAAAACAAATGTGACCTGTGCTGGCAGAATGAGTCACAATGAGCAAATTTTCACAAATGAGTTCATTTTAATTTCACATTCCCTATTAAAAGACCTTCAAAATGATGTACCTGTATGATTTGAAAATGACTGAGTTCCACCTGTTAACACCTAAAAATCGAGTTAAAGTTTTCTTAAGGTTCCAAAGCAAAATCATCTAGCAACATTGCATCTTTTCCTCCAGTTCTTTTCTTAATAATAATTACTATATTAATAATCATAATATATTTATAATATATATATATTTTTTATTTGATCTTTTTTGTTATAAATAACAGATGCAAAAAAGCAGTAGAACAAATATAAGAAAGAAACAAATAATGCATTACCTTTTTCATTTTACATCTAAACAAAAGCATTCAAGTAAGAAAAACAAATAATCAAATGTAAAAATCACTTTAGTGTGTTCATTACAAATAAATTGATTATTAAAATCAATCAAGAGCAGCGAATCTTTTATTGTTAGATTAACATGAATGCGACAGACGGCCTGTATATATATTAACACCTACTGTACTGCACGGATCTAATATAATGTTACACATCAGGTGTTTTTCCCCAAACGTTCACTTAAAACACAACAGATTACGCTTGTGTGAAAACTGAAATACTGTAATTCTGTGTATATGTGTGTATTTATCGGGATCAAGTGCTTCGGACGCCAATCAGCGCGAGAAGCGAACGGAGAGAAGATACTCCTCTCAGAAAACGTACTAATAAAGATCATTTGAGATGTTTAATTACTATTTGGAGCACTGGGATCGCTAGACGAGGGCTTAATGAACTCATTTTTGTGAAAACCTCAAATTCGACTAAAATTGACATTTTTCCCCTTTTTTTTTTTTTTGCCTGTAGCTCAAAATTAATATTCATTATATTTTTCCAATTGTCTTCATTATTTAATGTATGTTTCAATAAATCTGTCATGAATACAAGTTTTAAATGTTCATATTTCAACAACAAATTGGAGTAGAAACATAATTCTTTTATTAGAAATTTGACATTTAAATTGCCTCAATTAATATAATATATTAACATACTAGGGGCACTTTAATTTCAACAATTTATATGTTTGTATAGTTTGTGTAGTGTTGGTTATTAAGAAACATTTATTTTTGGCCAAGTGCAGGTCACTGATGTTATCAAACTGAACAGAATCAAGTGGCTGATGTTGTGTGTGTGTGTGTGTGTGTGTGTGTGTGTCACCTGCTGGACGGTAGAGTTTCCTCCGTTGAGGATGGCGATGCCCAGCTTCAGCGTGGAGGCCACCATCGGCCCCATCTCTCCTGCACAAACACACTCTCTCATTAGTGCATGCTCAGGATACACCTGCGTCAGCTCAGGGTTTCAGTGTTTTCTGACCTTTGCTGGCGCTGATGGTCTGCAGCACCATCTCAGCCGCGCCGCGGTCGTGCAGTCGGGCCTGCTGATACAGCAGCTTCTGCTTCTCCATCTCCTTCTCCTGCAGGAGACATGGAAGAGCGTCACAACGCTGCTCCAGTGAACGCCTCACGAATGTGCCAAAACACAAGGTCATTGTGTTTTCAGTGCCGGCGCTGGGTGAAGGTCCATATTCCCAAAGCTGTAGCACAATCTCCTCTAATACATACTGTATCCATCCAGAGGAAGTCCAATCAAAGCTAGCGATATCTATCATTTATTTCTCTGAATGACTCAGTGAAACTACGCTATATACTCGGAGAGGATGACATGGCAGTCAATATGTAAAAATATGTACACACCATACAGAAACCAGAAACGTAGTAAGGACATTGATAAAACAGTCATCAGTGGTTCAACCGTAAGTTTATGAAGATACGAGAATAGTTTTTGTGCGCAAAGATAACAAAAACAACGACTTTATTCAACAATTCTTCTCCTCCAAATCACGTATTCCGCCATTATGGAGAGTACCTCTGCACGTAATCCCCAGTGAAGACCTCGTCACCTAGACAGCCATCGGGACAAGACCACAGGAACCAGATGAGTCCTCTGCACAATCTGACTTTGCTGCAGTTGGAATTAAACTGCTGGTTCGTCTGGTCAGAGGAGAACTGACCCCCGACTGAGTCTGGTTTCTCCCAAGGTTTTTTTTCCTCCATTCTGTCACTGATGGAGTTTTGGTTCCTTGCCGCTGTCGCCTCTGGCTTGCTCAGTTGGGGACACTTAATTTCCTTATTTTCCTTATATATATTTATATATTATATTTCCTTATATAATTTTCCTTAATACGTTTCTGGGTCTGGGAACATTTCAGTTACATTGCTGTCTTTGGAGGCTCAGAGAGCTCTCGGATTTCACCAAAAAGTTCTTAATTTGTGTTCTGAAGATGAACGAAGGTCTTACGGGTTTGGAACGACATGAGGGTGAGTAATTATAATTCCTCAGTATAATAACGTATTTTATTGTGCAATATTATATTTTTACTTGTATAGTTATTTAAATCTTAGTAGTTTTATTTTTATTTCTTGTATATAGATTTCTATTTGTATTTTTATCTTGGTGTTTTGGAGCTGTGGTAGCGAACCTAATTTCCCTCCGGGGATTAATAAAGTATTTCTGATTCATTTTTGGGTGAACTATCCCTTTAACATATAAACCTTATGAGCTCAGAGGTTGTTCAGTGATTACAGATTCTTAAACATTCTTTTTAAACATCAGAAAAATGTGTTTAATTATCATTTTCTCAGTTAAGAATTACATTAGCCATAATCCAAATGATGTAGCTCAGATACTTGTGTTGTCAAACTGCTACATTTGAACACATTTTGTAATAAAGGGCAAATATAAGGTTTGTTTTGATGGCGGTGTGCTAGTACAGATCAGACTATGGGAGATGGTCACTGAAAGCTCGTGTAGAAATCAGAGACAACCACGCTGAGGAAATAAAACGTCCGGAATGAATGAGAAACCATGTGTGAGTCCAAAAGGAATGAACGAAAGCCATGGACATGAACATTCAGCGCTGGTTACCAGAGACTGCTCTTCTTTGCTGGCAAATTTGATGCTTAAATCTTTCATAATATCCCACTGCGGAAACAAAATTTAGTCATTTCATACTTCGACCTGTAAGTGTGTTTGCTGCCACTAACTGGAACAAAAGGGTGACGTGGCGTGTTGATGTTAGCCATGCGGATACGGTGACTAGTCAAGACACAAAGCTTCATCTCAGGACTGTTTTCATAATGTTTTTAAAAGGTAAATCACACAATGGCATTGAAACAACACAGAGCGGTCCAATGATTTTAGTTGAACTTCAACTGGTTAAATCCGATGGCTTTAGATGGGTTTCAGTCATTTGTCAGGCTGGGAGATCTGTTTAAATTAGTTAATAGCGATTCAAGCGTGTATGTGTAAGCGAGTATGTAAAACCAGTTCAGATGAGAGTCTACATTGTAGCTCTGCAGAAACCCAGCCTAAGGTGGTTTGCAGGTCTTGGACTGGTCTCCTGACCTAATAACTGCTCAAAGTCCCTAAAACCAGTGGAAACCAGACCGGTAGCAGGTTAAGACCAGCAGACCACCGTAAGAAGTGAATTCACATGTGAGAGTGAGATCAGGACGACAGCGCATGAACAATCCTTCATGTTCTTCAAAGCTGCAAAGAAAATCCAACTCAAGGTGTACGAGTGCATTTAAGAGGATCCGTCACGTCCAATCACCTACCTCAAAACTCTTGACCTCCTCTTCATCCTCCTCCTCTTCATCATGGCAGCTCTGTGAGTGTTCATACAAACAGCACAGGATTAATCTGAGCATCTCTCACAGACGAGCTTATAATAAGGCTTGTTAAACGAGTCTCACCTTGGCCATGATATCAGCGTAAGCCATGTAGAGATTGTCCTCCTCGAGTTTACTACAACAAACCAACAACAACAGTAGTTTAGGGTCTCAATGAACCAAGTCTCTGTGATTTGGATTGATTATTTTAACTGAAGGTTGAAGGAAACCCACCATTTCTCGGTCAGCGCGGTTCTGCTGAACAGTTGTATGAGCTGGTGTAACGGGTCGATGTGTTTGGTCATCTCGTCCTCCTCCGACGGCTCCTCTCCACCCGGTTTCTAAAACACCAAACAGCCTCAAACACGACTCTCAGATAAGCCAAATACACGCCAACTACCAACACCACGAGCACCTCAGAGAAACCTTCAGTCCAAACGACCATCAATAACAAATTTGAAAAAACTGAATACAGGAATCATACCTCCGTGAAGTTGGCCCCCCACCCAAAGCAAAACATCGGCAAAATAGTCTCAATTGTTTGTGCTCCATTTGTGCCCTAAAATGTTTTGTTTGTGCTGCTTTGGTTTTTTTAGATATTAAAAGAATATTTATAAGTCATTCTGAGGTCACTCAGCCCCCCACATGCTCCAAATTTACCCCAAATATTCTTGTTTGTTTGTGCTTCGTTTGTGTTGATTTTGTGCCGGTAGTATTTTAATTTTTGATACTGTCTTTTTTTAACCATACAGTTGAAGTAATAAGGTAAAATTAAAACGTAGTTGCAGTCACTTAATTGTTAGTAGCCATATTCGTTTAATTATGCTAATAAAATGAAAAAAAAAAAAAAAACAGACTTAGGCCTATTTCATTATGTCTTTACAAAACAAAAACAAAAAAGACTTGATATTCATAGGCCTATTTTCGTCTCTGTGTACAAATAAAACATGCAATATTGTTTTCAGGTCCGTGTACTTTTGCGTCCATTCTTTTTTCCTTTTTTAACCATGACGAAAAAAAAATGAAAAAAGAACGGTTGTTTTATTTTTAAATGCTATGCTGAAAACCAAAATTGAAATTCGAACCGTACACACAAAATGCTGCCCGAAAAAGTAAAATGTTGAATTATTTTCAGATTTTTGTTTATGACTTTTTGCACTTTTAATAAACATTTGAAAAATGCACAAACTAGTATAGAAAATGTCAATTTTAACAAGTTTTCTTTGGCCAAATTAAAAGTAATGCTTCTCCCGCACATTCAGAACTATAGCTGTCTCTTGAACAAAATATGATTTTAAAGTAGACATTGCAGAATCCTGGTAACTTTATCGTCAAGAAATTATATATTGGGGTATAATTTTGTGTGCTATCAGGGTCCACTTAAAAGTACATACATTGTGTTGGAGAGCTCCAGCCTACACGAGGCTTTAACATATGGGGTAAATATAGAAATATATAAAATAATTTTTTCTCCTAGTTGAACGAATTTCATGTGATTTGATTTGCCGTTTGAATTTCACCTTATTACTTCAACTGTACTGTTAAAAAAGACAGTAGCAAAAACGAAAATATCCTATTACCGGCACAAACCAGCACAAACAAATAAGAATATCTGGGGTAAATTTGGAGTATGTGGGGGGTTGAGTGACCTCAGAATGACCAATAAATATTCTTTTAATATCTAAAAAAACCAAAGCAGCACAAATTACATTTTTTACGGCACAAACTCCTGTAATTATCCTGTAATAATTCCTGTATTCTGTCTTTTCAAATTTGTTGATGGTCGCTTGGACTGAATTTCACTGTATAAGGAATTATCACTGTATACTTATGATGTTAATCCAGCTCTAGAAAATAAAGCTTCCAAAAGGGGGTTTTCACACTGATACCATAGAAGAACCATTTTTAGTTCCCCAAAGAACCTTTCAGTGATCAGTTCTTAAGAAAAACATTTATTTATTAGTGTGAAGAACATTTTAATGATCTAAAGAACCTTTTCCACTATAAAGAAGCTTTTGTGCAATGAAAAGATTGCATGGATGTTCTTCATGGAACCATCAATCCCAATAATAAACATTTATTTTTAAGAGTATATAGCATCTTCTGTAGCAGAAATTGACTTTATTATTAGATCAATGACTCAATTGGACTAAAAAGACTTCTGAATGAACTTCTGATTGAAAGGGGTGGTGAAGATCTTAATCTCTTTAACAGAACATTATAGGCATGTAATCTTTTGAATCTGACTACTCTCTCAATCAAAACTTTAAACATATGAACTACTTTCAGAAACTCAATTCAGACTGGATTCATTCTACAAAAATCAGTGCATGTAAACACACAGGCTGTTCCATCAAAACACGCATTTCATGCAGACCGAACATCGAAGAACTCAAGGATTCAGAATTTAGATTCTGCTTCAAGGTGTCTCCTCATTTAACCATCTTTTATTCAATAACAACAGTTTTTTTGTTCAATTATGCAGCGATATCATCTGAAAGTGCACCTACAGGGAAACACAGGTTCTGAATGGATGTTGTGTGCAATCGCTACAAGAGATGAAAAATACATACGGCCAAATCCTCAATCAGCTTATCCTCAAAATAATGCTCTTCTGCCTCGATCCAGGACTTCTCATAACCCTGGAGGAACAGGTTCACGGCTCTGTGCCTGAGAATCAGAGAATCAGAATCAGGAATCATCAGAGATCATCAGAGATCCAGGAGACAGGAGATCCTCACCTGGGCAGGTTGTAAAGCGGCGCCATCCTGAAACAGGCCACTACGGCTCTCTTCCTCTGTTTGGACAGCAGCTTGTGCCACACGGCCTTCTTACTGCGCTGAGGATGCTCGACCTGCTCGAACAAACACATCATCTGTGACATACACTATACAGCAAATCTCAACTGCTCGCTGCTAAACTCTATTATCGTCCAGCTCTAATCTGCTAAATGCAACTATAAGGCATGATGATATTAAGATAATATAAACATTAACATCACGATTTTCTGTAAAGCTGCTTTGAAACTTTGTGAAAAGTGCTATATAAATAAATTAAACTTGATCCGAGAGGCAAAAGAGTCCGTTTTAATCAATATTTTGACACACAGTAACCTTCAAATAGCAAAATAAAACAGATTAATGTCTTTCTACTTCAAAATGTCATGTTTAATTCAATGTGTTACTTTGTAATAAAAACCGTTTTGACGTAATATTTTTTCGATGCATGAGGTCATTAACATATGCCTCGCCTACATTTACATATCAACATGTTTTCAGTGTTCAGAAACTGGCCTGATGATGACACCTGTAGGCAGAGGTCAGCCAATCATATGAGAGCTCATTTGCATATGAAAGTCTAGAATACTGTAGAATATGAGCCGTTTAAAGCTGAATCAGCTATGTGCGGAGATGTTAAAGTCACAGTGCTTTACTAAAGTAACACTGACCTGATCGAGGTGGAAGAGCACATGTGCGATGTTCAGAACTCTGTCAACGGTCTTCTCGGGGTCAGATGTGTCCTCGCTGCGGTTGGGCATGTCTTTATACAGCGCCATCTGCCAGCGGATCGCAGGATCCTCCAGCTGCGCGCACACACACACACACACACACACACTGATGAAGCTGCAGTGCAAGACACTGAACATGCACATCATTAGCAGTGAGGAGCATGCATGTTTTAATCACAAATATAATGTTTCTGAATCAGCTGACAGCAGCTCATGCAGACGCTGCAGGTTCATAATCGCTGTGCTGTTCATTAGGGATGTAATGATTCACTTAACACACGATGAGATACGGTTCACCATACTTATTTCACGATACGATTTTCTCACCATTTTTTTTTTAACAAAATGAGATTTAAGTAATTATAATTGGAAAGGTCTCCTTGTATTATTGCTTGGACAAAAATTTGAAATTGAAATATGTCAAATAACAAAACTAGATTGAAATTTTAAAACAAACCCCAAATCAAAATGAATAACACAAATAAAACAAATATAAACAAACTAAGGCTTTGTCTGTGCTCTTTCCATTTAAAATTAGAGGCAACCACTGCATTTTACCACAACAGCGATACAGCGTTTCCTTGGTTACAGCTGTAAACAAAGCAGCGCAGTGGTTACGAACACAACAAATACATTGTATGTTCTTTTCATTTTGCCTCTGTATAATCTAAACTTATCTAGACAGTCAGTTCCCCTCAGAGATACATTCATATATACTCACACCCCCAACTGCATCTGTTATACGCTAGGGGGCGCTATTACGCATCTCCTGAATGAGTCTAGAATCACTCGATCAAAAACACAGACGAGGAAGATGCAGAAACGAGCGATCTCATATGAGAGCATATGCATATGAAAAATAATGTGATCATCAACACTAACCGCATATAAATGAAAGCTGCCTAAAGTTACAGAGTGAAATGTGGATCCAGAAAGTGTTAAAGCTTTGAGACACTGATGGAAGCCATCTACTGCATCTTTGCTTTGATAATATTACTGAATATGATCCAGATGTAGTATTTGATAAAAATGTGATTTTCTCAGCTTTTTGCTCAAAATGTTGCTTTTTTTATGAATCCTACCTACATTTAAGTGTTAATAAAAAAAAACAATGCTTGAAGCTAGAATAAAACAGATTTTTTTTAGTTTGAAAGTAGAAGGTCAGATCTTTATTTTTATGTACTGCATGTTCAGATATTCATACAACAAAATATTTGTGGCTGGCAACTTTTTTCAAAAACGCTGGTGGGGAAAGAGTTAACCGATATGAATCGTCACATATTTGTATAATTTTTCAACCGGCTCGCGGTGCATCGTTACATCCCTACTGTTCATACTCACCCGCCGTATCAACTAGCTGCTGCTTAACTGAATGAAGTTCAACTCAAGTTAAACTGATGTCTCCTCAAACTACCAATGCTTATTCAGCATCAATGACTTTGAGCTGTTTAGTGCTGTAAATCACTGTCAGTGTGAACGGATCTTCACTGATGATCATGTGTAGATCTTCTGATCTACGGCTTCTCTCACTCTTACCAGTTTATTGCATGTAAACGTGTTTCTGCTGCTGATGCGGGCGTCTCTGTGCGGCTCGATCTGCTTGAGAGGAGCTTTCACATGTTTAGAGAAGTCCACAGACGAGGCCTTCTTAAGGAGGGACAGGTTTGTCTGCGCGGGACGCTGGGTGACGTCCAGGGTGGCGGAGCGTTTGCGCATCGCTGCGCGTTTGTGAGGCGGGATTTCTGGACCCACGGCTTTAGTCTGACGACTCTTTATCCACTTTAAGATGATGATGAGTCTCTTGACCAGTTTTTTGAAGTGTAACGCGCGGTACTGACGCATGCAGACATGCAGACGGACACATGAGGGATGAGACGGAGATGAAGTTACACACACATGCAACAGCTCAAGGGTCAATGACATGTACAGGGCTGCAATAGGAAAAATCGTGTTGGGAATTGGTGTTAATTTTGGTTTTATACTTTTAAACAAAAATATCAACATGACTTTAATTCAGAAACTGAAAACATGTTTATTAAAGAAGATCAGTAACCAATTTGTTTGTATTGTCTAATGATTTATAAATATTTAATTTAAATACTATGTATTTAAACAGATATTTTAAAGGTATAATAAATATATTTAGATAAACATATATTTTTTTTAATTGCATTAATTTAAAATTTTTGTCATATGTGCGTAATTGCCAAAAAATATCTTTAAGTCAAGTCATCTTTATTTATACAATACAGATTGTGTCAAAGCAGTTTTAGTGTTAAACAGGAAAATTATGTTTCAGTGATGCAAACATATTCCAATTCTGCTGTAAAGCAGCTCTAGAAAGAGGACAATAATAAACAGTCAATTATAAATTATATATAAAATTTATATAATAATATCATTATAATTTTTTTAGATCACTTAATTAATTTCCAATAAAATATGGCAGTGCAATTAATGCCATTTTTTAGTATTGAATATTTTATATTGTTTTTTTTAGTATATGTTTTTTATAAAGTAATTATTAAATTTAATGATGTGTAAATATTTAAATAATATGCATTTAAATAAATTCATTAAAAATTATACTTTTTGTTTTTGTAATGCACTTTTTGGAAAGGGAGCTTAATTACCAATAAAATATATTTTTTTTAATTGACAGATCTGGACACAAAATGAGCATCACATCATTGACCCCCAAGTTGTTTTTGATCACTGGTGCTGCTGTGTGCCTCTGCAGTGATCAGAAATGCAAACATGACTGAAGAGGTGTGATGAAGAGCAGATGAAGATGAAGAGCTCACCTTTCCCTGCAGGTGGAGGTTGTTCCGTATGGTCTCTCGCACCTCGTCCTCAGTGTCTTTCTGCAGAAGAGGTTCAGCTTCATCACTAACGGCTCTCAGTGACGTGACTAAAGCAGAAGCGCGTGTTGATGCGGTACCTGTGTGAAGCGGCTCTTGGCGAGTCCGATGAGCTCCTGGTCTCCCGGCGCGCAGATGTTGAGTCCCACAGGAAGCAAGCGCTTGAGAGCAGCGACGATCAGCGACGTCTGGAGGGTATAACGGTCACCGCGCTTCTTCATCTTCTTCCTCTCCTGATCCGACACGGCTCCCTTTTTACACACAGAACCATCGTATTAGCAAAATATTCTTTAATCTACCTTACATTTCCATGACTTTACCATAAGCATTCAGCAATATGATACAAATCAAAATACCATATGTGACCCAAAAGCAGTCATAAGCAGCACAGCTATATTTGTAGCAATAGCCAACAATACAATGTATGGGTCAAAATTATTAATTTCTCTTTTATGCCAAAAATCATCAGGATATTAAGTAAAGATCATGTTCCATGAAGATACTTTGTAAATTTCCTACTGTAAATATATCAAAACTTCATTTTTGATTAGTAATATGCATTGCTAAGAACTTCATTTGGACAACTTTAAAGGTGATTTTCTCAATATTTAGATTTTTTTGCACCCTCAGATTCCAGATTTTCAAATAGTTGTATCTCAGACAAATACTGTCCTATCCTTTCAGATTTCAGATGATGTATAAATCTCAATTTCACAAAATTGACCCTTATGACTGGTTTTGTGGTCCAGGGTCACATATAATATCACAATGCCAGCATCACTGCACCAGAGTACAGCAGTTGATATAAGATCAGCTTTGACATTAATTGGTGTCTAACAAAGTCAAATAACGTCAGATGTTTGCTTAGTATGAAAACAGAAAGTGTGCGAATTCAAAGTGTGTGTGTGTGTGTCGTACCTTGGACATCTTTGATTTTGTATCAGTTATGAGGAAGGACATGTTGTTGATTTCATTCTGAACCACAAAGTTTTGTTCTTCTCTTTTAAAGTTCTGTTAGGGAACAAATACAACACTTATCAAATAAGACTTTAGAATCTCTGAACACCTCGATCTGACAGCCAGAGTGAGTAACTTCACTCACGTAAACAGATAATGATCTGCTTTAATATAGGATGATATGTCTGATCACTTACATTACACAATCGAAATCTCTGAATGTCATTCATTAGATGCAAAATATCAAATCAAGTGTCTTTTATTGTGAATAAAGATGCACAAACACACTTTGCAATCAGAAAATTTGACAGACAGGTGTTTGTATTTTTGAAATACTGAATCAACAGATTGAAGATTATTGTGTGTGTTTTTGTGGTTAGTGAGTGAATGATGTTGAGAGTTCATGTGATTCTGTTTGAATTTGAGCAGAACTGACTGCATACAACCACTAAAAATCACCAAACACCAGCCGATTCAGACACAATGAGAGACATCATGATGAAAAGTGATGCTAGGTGGGCTGCTGTATGTGTGTTTGGCTCACGTGTGATTTGGCCCAGAATATGAAGACTTCAGCCACCATACGGAATAACTCCTCCGCCTCAGTGTTTGGTTCCTTCAGCCACTTTGCTCTGAAAGACAAACAGCACTGACTAGGGATGTAACGATATTATCAATATCGCGATAGCAAAACTGTCTCGATATTATCGTGGTCACATGATGATATGAAACGATAGGACTTCTGGGCAAAAAGTGTAGTTTTGTAAAATATATTTGTTTTGGGCCATTATGCTTTGGCACAGTATCTGTCAAACGAGCTCAAACCGAAAGCACAATATGCTCAAACCCTTCATCAAGTCTGTTTTCGCTGCGTGTTTTAAAGCGAAGCTTCACTTCGTTCAGACGATCAGCTGGTGATCCGGTGTTTTCCGCGTCTCAGAACGGCTCCGTTCACACTGAATGAATGCAGTGAACTCGTTTATAGCACGTTCTTGGGAACAACAGCCACCAGTTATGCTTTATTTTCGCGGCGGATGATTACAGCATTTCACTAGATTTGTAGTCAGACACGTTTTTGTAAGAGTTTTCCATCAAAATAAAAGCTTTCAAAATATCTTTCAAGCGTAGAAATTAGAAAGAAGTATTGTAATTTCCCTACTGTAGTGTAAAGCAAAAATAATATAACTATGAAATATTCATTTTCATTTATTTTACAGGTTTTACAATATATGGCTACTGCTGTCATTATTATTGTATTCTAGTTTGTTTGGCTTCCTAAAACACCAGTGTGAATGTAATTTAGACAGTAAATCACAAATTAAAAGAGGGTTGAGTCTCCGTTAAACTTTAAACTCCTTCAGACTTTTTTCCGACTTAAGTTTTCTTAGTTAAGAATATGAGGTGGAGCTCTTAATTTTGAACTCTTAAAAGTGCATTAGATAGAATAATTTAACTTTAAAATGTTAAAAATTTTCATTTTTTCCAAATTATTAATTTTTTTTTTCTTTTTAAATACCGCAAAAATATCGTATGGTGAGATTTTGATATCGCTCCATCCCCAGCATTGACTGGTCTCTCGTACCTGTTGTAGTCGACGAAGCGTATGAGCAGCGGGTAGAAGGCGTACAGGTCTCGCACCAGGATGGTGAACTCGTCCAGAATGAGGAGCTCAGACTCGGACATCTCTCCTCGGCCCTCCGCCTTCATGTGCTCCTCATCCTGCAGCACCGTCGCCGCCTTCTTCTTCAGCTTCTCCATCAGCGGCAGGAAGTGAGTCTTCAGCAGCTGAGACTTGGCTTTACCGATGATGGGCTGAGAAAACACTGAGACGCAGAGAGAAACCATTCATTAGATTCACAAACCTGCCAAGAAACACCAAATACTACGAAGGATCTTCACAAAATATAATTTCATGTATAAAGACACATTTAGCCCTTATGAAGATCTGAGAAGAGATGATGCCAACCCCCCAGAAGACCTCAGATGATGCTAACCCTGGAACAACGTACAAATCTACCAAATTGTTTATTAGCAACATTTAATCATTGCAGTTAATAGTGTTCACCGTCTGTTTGATTACATGCAATCTGTAACTAAATGCATGATTTTTACTGTACATTTCTGGCAGTCGCCACTAATAACCTACTCCTAAATATAATGTAGAAACTTTTCTACATTTTAAAAAAATTCTGTAAAGCTGCTTTGCAACGATTTGTATTGTGAAAAGCGCTATAAAAATAAACTTGAATTGAACTGAAAAACTTGAATTTATACTGTGTTAATTTTTTTTTTTGTGATAACATAAAATAAATTGACGCATATTGTCATTGTACTGCAGGAAAAATGGAAAAAAAAAATCTGACAATATGTTGATTATTAATATGTAAATACTTTAATTATAATTAAACAGATACTTCATAAAAATGTGGGTATAAAAAGAATAAAATTAACTGTAATTATTCTCTGAGTTTCTGATAAAATAAATTTAATCAAAATAAAAAATGAAACCGGAATATCAAATTTGGTTTAAAGATAATTGCATTAAACTTATTTACTTTGACAGGCCTAAAATATATTTTGTAAAACATATAGTACATACATTTAAATTATTAGATTTCATGCTTGAAAGTGAAGTACATATGTGACCTGAGATTTTTATTTTCACATTCTCCATTAAAAGATGTATGATTTTTCGGAATCAGGTGAAAAATGACTGAGTTACACCTGTTTGAAGTCGATGGAGTCATTGAAGTCAATTCTGAGAAAAATCGAGTTAAAGTTTTCTGAAGGTTCCAAAGCAAAATCACTGAGCAACGTTCAGTCAATCTTTTCCTCCAGTTCTTTTCTTAATAATAATTACGATGTTAATAATCACAATTAGCTATTTTTTATTTTATCTTTGTTATTATAAATAAGAACAGATGCAAAAAGAACAGTAGAACAAATAAAAGAAAAATAATGTATTACCTTTTTCATTTTACATCTAAACAAAAGCATTCAAGTAAGAAAAACAAATAATCAAATGTAAAAATCACTTTAGTGTGTTCATTACAAATAAATTGATTATTAAAATCAATCAAGAGCAGCGAATCTTTTATTGTTAGATTAACATGAATGCGACAGACGGCCTGTATATATATTAACACCTACTGTACTGCACGGATCTAATATAATGTTACACATCAGGTGTTTTTCCCCAAACGTTCACTTAAAACACAACAGATTACGCTTGTGTGAAAACTGAAATACTGTAATTCTGTGTATATGTGTGTATTTATCGGGATCAAGTGCTTCGGACGTCAATCAGCGCGAGAAGCGAACGGAGAGAAGATACTCCTCTCAGAAAACATACTAATAAAGATCATTTGAGATGTTTAATTACTATTTGGAGCACTGGGATCGCTAGACGAGGGCTTAATGAACTCATTTTTGTGAAAACCTCAAATTAAAAGCAAAAATTGCCTTTTTTTTGCGCGTTGCTCAAAATTAGCCCGTGCGCATTCACACCCATTTTGCCAGCACGGGTCACATATACAGTACGACACTTGAAAACTCTAATTGTTTATTCAGTGGATGTAGTTGAGGTAAAGGTTTGCTGGTGTACCCGCGAGTCTCTTCATCCAGGCCCCCTCGTCGATGCCCAGGTTGTTGTAGATGATCTTGAGGATGTTTCCCAGCAGCGTGTTCATGTGTTCGGAGGTCAGCGAGGTGCAGCAGCGCTCGGCGTGCTCCGGGTTGCTCTCGGGTCCGTGTTCCCACCAGTGAGACATGTAGCTGCACAGCATGGGCAGCAGCACCTCCATCACGTGAGGCATCTGTGTGTAACGCATGCCCGACTCGGCCAGCTCCATGACCTCCTCCAGCGCTCGCTCCAGAGACGGCACCAGAGCGCACACCTCCTCCACCTGAGCGGGGAGACCCAGCGCTGCACACAAACACGTCTGCATTAACAACACCAATCACATAAACAACTATAACAGTAAACCACAACTAGTGTTCATTTCCAGAGGTGTAAAGTATTTGAGTAAATGTAATTAGTTACTGAACTTGAGTATCTTTTCGGATACTCGGATAGTATCAAAGATATTAGCAACATTTTGCATGGACCTACTGTAGCTTTTTCTGCAGCAGTTTATTTCTGCTACAAAAGAAGTGATACTGCCTACTACAGGCCACCAAAAGTACTATAGCTTACATGTTTTTGGTTTGTTCTAGTTTTTCCATTAAATACCTGCACATAGATCCTTGCCTCTGCCTTTTCCCCAGCTTCTCCACAACATTACACTAGTGCATTCTTTGAGCCTATATTTAGTATTAGTAAAATGCTGTTGAAATCAGATACTCTACTCAAGTTGTTTTGGAATTGGTGACTTGTATCTTGCAGTGGAGTCATTTTCACTGTAAGGGATCTGTACTTTTACTGAAGTATGGTTTTTAGGTACTCTTTACACCTCTGTTCATTTCTTTGACTGAAACCTATGACGAAAAATGTTCGTTGACAATCTTTTTTTCCCACGACTAATACCAGACGAAGACGAGACAACAATAAGGTCAATAAATGATAACCAAGACTATATCAACATGCAATTTCGTTGACAATGAAAGATGAGACTAAAATGTATTAAAAAAAAAAATTAAAAAAACTTTACCAAATTATCTTTTTATTTTAGTCAAAAAAGGAGACAAAATGTTATTGCAGACTGCTGTACACGCCTCTACTACGCAAGCTTTCATGAATGCGGTTGCCAGATATCAAGAGTTCAAAGCCCCGAATCAGAGCTTCGCTGTTACAAGGATACATTTTGCTTATTTTAAGCAACCGTGATCTGAAAACAGCAACAAACATGCAGGAGTTTAGTGATCTAAACTAAAGCATCACTCAGCTCATCGGTCTGTGTTCTGTCATGAGATCTGGACTATATTGTTTGCGATTGTGGTTTCTGAATAAATGCACTTACTCCACCGCTGCTGTTTTAATAGAGAAACATAGGGTATCGCAATTTGGAATGAGTGGAATTACTAGGAATTTCATAGGTTATAGGTAATATTTTTTGTTTGTTTTACCAGTTTTTATAATGTAGACAGAGAGAGTGCATAAGTATTTGATATTAATTTATATGATAATTAGCCTATAATAAAGCAGTACACTGTATGAGTCCACATTCTGTTGATTTGTAAATTTCTCAAATGACAACAATCATTACAATTATAATTTTAGCAAAAATAATTTTTATCAATTTAACCATTATACAGCATGACGAAAATGTGACTAAGATTTCATCGACTCAAACCTGACTACAATGCTCATACATTTCATTGACTTAAACTTAACTTAAACAAAAACAGGACAAGGTTGACTTAATATGATAATAACTAAAACGTCATTTGAGTAAGAATAAATTAAAAATGGGTGCCAAAATTAACACCAACCACAACAAAAGTATACGTAAATATAACACTCTTTCACCTGTAACTTCACATATTTAATTTCATCACAAACATAAGAAATCATTTTCAAATTTCAAGCAAAATGATTTCAGCCAACCCCCTGAACTGATCTGAATAATGACACTATTGTTTTAAGAAGAGCTGCTTTGTAGCTGAAATACAGATAAAAGTAACAGAGTGATTTTTTTCAGGTGTGTGTGATGTACCTGCTCGCTCTCGGGAGCTTTTGCAGTTGTATATGGAGAAAGTGTTGTGTCTGTTCAGACTGGGCTCCAGGAAGGCCACAGGAAACGCACCAGAAAACGCGGCCAGACACTCGCCGAGAGCTGGACGCTGCCTGAACACAACACACAGCGGTCAACTACAGCCGCTCACACACACACACACACACACACATGCGCAAACGCACGCACACACGGTGCTCTTCAGCACATTTATTAAACAACTAAAGTCATATAAATCTGTGAATCACTTTGCTTAGGATGATTTGCTTTAATAAGAATAAATCGCTTTGTTCAGGATGAATCAATTTGTTTAAAATGCATCACCTCATTTAGGATGACTTAATTTAAGATAAATTGTTTTGTTTAAGATTAATCTTTTTGCTTAAGATGAATCGCTTTGTTTAAGATGAATCACTTTAAGATGAATCACTCAGTTGTATTCCTCACTTTTAAATTGCTTTGGATAAAAGTCTGCTAAATGAATAAACGCAAATCAATAAGACGGTTTATTACCTCTCAACATAAATACTTTTACTGGTTCCAAGTGAGTACAAACTGTTCAGAATCCGATAGCAGGAAACCTGGACATCATCCACTGCAACGACACGGAGAACATGAGATCTGAGACACGCTGCTGTTCACAGTGAAATGAGCTTTATAACGGCTAATATTAATATCTAGAGAGCAGGTGTCTGATATGATGCAGATGTATTTAGGAAGGCGACTCACGTATGAGATCCTCTCCGAACAGGTTCTGTCCGATGTGTTCGAACAGCGATGAGAGGACGGGCAGCAGAGCGATGGTTGTGTAGTTTATGATCTGTGTGACTCCTTTGGGTTGCGTGCGCGCGTGTGTGAACTGACCCTGTCGCAGGTTCTCCATCGTCTTCTCCAGATCTTCTGCTGCATTGTCAAAAAAGGCCCTCAGAGCCGCTTTGACAGAGTCCTGGCCGGTTTTCATCACTGTCCTGGACGCAAAATGTAAAAAAAAAAAGAATTTTTGAGCCACATACACTGACAGATACATCAACTGAGATCAGTTTCATCAAATATATCTCAATCAACATGTGTGTCCTTCATATATTTATGTAATCTATTCTATAGTCTAGTAACTGTTAATCTAACACCATGACCGAGGGGTGTGTCTGACTAACCTGGCGTCCAGCGTCTGTCCCAGGATGTGCAGGCAGTTCACGATAGACGTGGCATCATTCCCTGAGAAACACGACGACACACATTACTGATCTCAGACACACGGACTATCCAATCAGGCTTCAGTGGTTTTCACACATCTAACTTTAACCCAGAGTTTGCAAACACCTTAAATCCACACACATAAGACGCGTCTTATCACACGGCGACATGCTGAAATGTGAGCCTGGAGCACAAAAGCAGTCATAAGCAGCACAGCTATATCTGCAGCAATAGCCAACAATACATTGTATGGATCAAAATAATTAATTTCCTTTTTATGCCAAAAATCATTAGGATATTAAGTAAAGATCATGTTCCATGAAGATATTTTGTAAAATTCCTACCGTAAATATATCAAAACTTCATTTTTGATTAGTAATATGCATTGCTAAGAACTTCATTTGGACAACTTTAAAGGTGATTTTCTCAATATTTAGATTTTTTTCAAATAGTTGTATCTCAAATACAAATATTGTCCTATCCTAACACACCATACATCAATGGAAAACTATTTATTCAGCTTATTCAGATTATTTCAATTGACCCTTATGACTGGTTTTGTGCTCCAGGGTCACAAATGATCAAACAGATCGCTGCCTTCAGCTCCAGCACATTTTAAACTTATCTGATCTAGTCTAAGATGGTTTGAGCTCAGATAAACAGCTTCAAGAAACTGATATCAGACTGAGTTCATTCTCAAAAACACCTCCAACAACTCACAAACCACCGCAAACACGCTTCAAACATGATAGACAGCACCTTACCAAACAGTGAGATCCGGTGCCGCACCAGAACGGCCAGTTTACAGAACAAGCTGAGAGTCACAGGAGAGAGAAAACATCATTTCAAACCAAAGGAGAATAAATCACAGCATGAGTGTGTTTAGAAACTGAAGGAAACCTTCTGCATAAAATACAGCTCAGTTCCTGTTTTCACAAACTGAGGAGCAAATTAAATGACTTTTCAATTTTTTACAGCCTGACGCTGCATGTCTTTAGTCGTACTGAACACAGATTCTTTCTTTAAGTTGCAGCATGAGACACACATCACCTGGTCACCATCTCCTTCTCTTTGTTGGAGGCGTGGCCGCCGCTGCTGATTGGTCGAACGGCGGTCGACAGGAAGTAGAGCCGATGGTTTTTGAAGTACTGGTCCACCAGCGGCAGCACAACCTGGAAATGTGCGAAATAATAATTCAATCAGTGTCTGAATTTAACAACTGACTGACATGAAGTGAATCCGTCAGATGAATCAGACCTTCCCGAAGAATTTGACCTGCTGCTCGTGAGGGATTTTCTCTCCCTTCGGTCGAATTCCAGCATCTGAAATAAAGACGAGAAGCTGATGTGATGATGATCAGTAATTCTGAGATGGATACAGGCATTAAAGCGAGCGTCTCACCGTACTCCAGCATGTGTGCGTGAGCTTCATCCACATACGTGATCAGCTGCTGCAGAAACGTGTAGGCGAAGCGTTTCTCTATGGACGGAGCGTCCAGATCCTGTTCTTTCATAGCCCTGCTCACATCACAAACACACACGTCACATCAGTCTGTGGTGATTCTGAGGGAAAACCGGCACAACTCCACACAGTGGGTTTAAATACAGTCAAATGTGTTCAACTGAGCTGGGAGTGAAGCACTCTGGGAGATTAAAACATTGCCAAATTAGCCAAAGTATTTCATAAACACTGGACAGGAGACCCACAGAGCTGAATCACGAATGTGTGGAGTTCATAGAAAGGTTTGTTTGTTGATTTCTGAAGATCATGTGACTCTGAAGACTGGAGTAATGATGCTGAAAATTCAGCTGCGCATCACAGAAATACATTACAGTTTAACTGATATTCACATAGAAAACAGCTGTTTAAATTGTAATAATATTTCATAATTTTTTACAGTAGGTTTAATCAAATAAATGCAGCCTTGGTGAGCAGAAGAGACTCTTTCAAAAACATTAAAGGGTTAGTTCACCCAAAAATGAAAATCCTGTCATTAATTAAACTCATCCTCATGTCGTTCCAAACCCGTAAGACCTTCGTTCATCTTCAAAACACAAATGTAGATATTTTGGGTCAGAGAGCTCTCGGATTTCATTAAAAATATCTTAATTTGTGTTCCGAAGATGAACAAAGGTCTTACGGGTTTGGAACGACATGAGGATGAGTTTAATTAATGACAGGATTTTCATTTTTTTTGGGTGAACTATCCCTTTAAAAATCTTACCAACCCCAAACTTAAACTTTTGATGTTTTGTGAAATAATTATTTGAATATTTATTCATGAATAATTATAAGTAAGATGTAAACCATGTCTACAGATAAATGTGAAAGAGCAACACACACACACACACAGAATCACCTTGAGACGCTGTATCCGTTGATCTGAAAGAACTTGAGGATGTCTTGTGCTTTCTCTCGGTCTTTGGATTTCTCTTTGGCAGTTAAAGTGTCGTAAGGAACCAGTAATGGATGACTTCCTCCTCCTGACACACACACACACACACACACACACACACACACACACACACACACGTTAGAAAGCAGCGCCAGACACACACTAATATGCAGCCCTGCAGTGCCATCTAATGGCTGCGCTCAGGTTTATATGTTCAGAAGGACCTGCTATCCCACTACTGTCCTGTATTTTATGCTGTCGTATGTAACATGAATTTTAAGTGCAGCTTGTGAACAGACCTTTGGATTCCAGCTCCAGTTTTTTCTTCTGAGCCCAAATGTTGTGATAGTTCTCGGCCAGCAGCTCTGCCATCGCCTGAAGCACACAAACATATACATACATATATATATATATATATATATGTTCTAAATAACGTGTTTCAAACAGCAAAACTGGAAGTGTTCGAGTTGTGTTGTTGATGTGTGAAGCAGGTCGCTCACATGCAGGTCTCTGGACAACGTCACATTGCTCATGTCGACGGGCCGCGGGCTGAAACCATGAGCGCCCTCTATGGAGCGCTGCAGGAGACACGAGAGGTCAAAGGTCACACGATTCTCTCTTTCTTTCATCCAGGAGGGGATGACATCATCACTCACTCTTACGGTAAATACGGCTGTTTCTGACCTGACTGGACAGAGAGATCCGGCGCGTGCGGTTGTGTAGCGTGGACGCGTCGCTCTCTCTCATCCGCTCGATGCTCCAGCCCCACGACAGCATCGTCTTCAGACTCTCTCTGATTGGCCAGCGGTACACCTCCTTATCCTGAAACACAGAGGCATGCTGGGAAATCTACTCATCGTTCTGAGTGTAATCACTGAACGGTTTCTGTACCTTCTCAGACAGACATTTGTAGGGCTTGAGCAGCGGATGAACTTTAGATGATTCACACATCTGCTCTCCATAAACCCAGCCGGCGGCAAACTACAGACACACAGATCAAAACATCAGTGAACTCGATTCAAACAAGAAGACATGAAACCGTGCTCTGCCTGGATGCAACTTGCCAGTTTAACATCAACGTATCCGATGAAGTACTTACTCACAAAAAGATAGCACAAAAAGTCATTTTCAACAACACTGGCACAAAAACACTGACAAAATTTTAATCAGAGTAACTACATTAAATCTGAGAAAAGATTTGCATTTAACACTGTTAATAAAACAGAAGCTCCTTATTTCAAATAACTGAAATAAACAATGATAAACACAATTTTCTTTAGATTAAATTGAATTGTAAACACTTCACAATAAGGTCCCATACATTTACATTAGTTAGTGCATTGACTAACAATGAGCAATATATTCTTTACAGCCTTTATTAATCTTTGTTAGTTAATGAAAATACAAATGTTCACTGTTTGTTCACATTAGTTCAAAGTGCCATGTTAACAGACACAACATTTGATTTTAAATGTATATTAATAAATATTTAAATCAACATTAACTAAAATGAACAAGTGCTCATTGTTTGTTCATGTTCACTAGTGTAACTAATATCAACTAATGAAACCTTAATGTAAAGTGTTACCATTAAATAAGACAAACGTCTAGAAATGTTCTATTGTGTGATGGCTCAAAATGAACTTACGAATCATTTTTTGAATCAGTCTGCACTGATTCAGTTGAGTCTGAATGAATGAATCAAATTCAATGCTACTAATAAGAGAGAGGAACATTATAGATCACGTTTGATCATTGATTCAGCTCATTTAATCCACAGTATGGCACACAAATAATGTGTTTTGATTTACCACACCACTACTTCATGAAAAGTAGCACTAGACTGTGTAAATTGTGTTACTAGAAAAGTTACACAATTTTAAAAACCACCGAGCTACAGTCACACTACTGAAAAAAGGACTTTTACCAGTGTTTATCTGGTTATTTACTTCCAACATCAGATTTACTAAGAGAGGAGGACAAAATACAGCCAAAAATATAAATAAGATTAATAAAATTGAGTCACTTTAATAATGAAATGAAAGCAGCTCTGACCTTCTCCATGGACCATTTCTCATGGGAGAATTCTGCATATTTATTGATGAAATGATCGAGCTTCTCAGGAACAACAACACTGCAGAAACACAAACAAAACCCAATCTCACGTGCAAATCAGTAAAATCATGTAACGTGACTTTGAAAATGGGACGTGCTTGATTTATTGCGCTCAGAGACGGAACAGAACACGGACATAAAAGTCAACCTTTAGCTCAAGATGCGCAATTAAACGGTCAAATACAACGCAAAAATGTGTCAAAATGCGGCGCTTAGTGATCATTCACGTAAACCCTCGTCAGTTATGTAATAAATGAACGTAAACAGTTGAGAATGAAAATACACGTGTAACAGGAAATTGGACTCGTGCGGCTCTTAAAGTGACAGCAGCTATATTCCTGCTGCGACTGTGTGCTTAATATTAACAACAAAAGACAAACTCAAAATCACACACTGCTCTTGACTGAAGGGCTTCTGAAGCTTTAATAGGAAACAAAGAAAGTTTAATTCTTACAGTGAAGACTATGCTGTTTTATTTTACATGTGATTATTCATTTCTGTAGTAGGCTGTTAACAGAATAGCCCTACTTGAGACTTGCATAATAATTTGTTTCATTTGTATCTTTTTATTAAAAAAATGACCATTTATAAACATAGTGGGAAATGACATCTGTTTTGTTACATACAGCAACTCATTTTAAGTTAACTATTTCTTCCTCTTTCCAGTCACAGAGTATTTATTTTGAGAGAAAATCGGTAACTTAGTCCAGATTGGGGGAATTTTAATGTTTAATCATTTCTGTTATTATGTAAATAATTTTTGCATTGAAATTTGCATAGATGTTTTTGTATATGCTGTCAATTATAGTTCTTAGAAAGAAAATCGTAATCGGCAAAAATCGGTATCGGCAGGTCACACTTGCAAAAAATCGGAATCGGCCAAGAAAATTGCAATCGGTGCATCTCTAATAAATGTGACCTCGCGTTGTGTCAATCATGTTTACACACTGTCTCCGAAACTTTCGTCCGTCATAAAAAATTCGGATCCGGTTCGATTTTCTGCGTTTTTGCATCCGTAGCAAGCATTTTGATTGGAAAGGATGACGAATACAAAGAAACGCATACAACAACTTTGGAGGCAGTGTGCAAAGACCTTAAACACTCATGTTTAGAAGTAAAGGCTTCAAAGGAAGAGGATGGAGGTCTTCCTCCAGCAGAAGAGCTGGAGTCTGACCTGCTGGTGTCGGCGGGCTGTGGGTTGAAGTTTCCCTCTGCGTCCATGGATGACTGTTTCTCCATCATGGCCATGTAGTTTGACTCCATGTAATCGGGAGGTAAAGCTCCGCCCACCGAGCTCAGACACGGCAGCGCCAGCTTGAACAACTCCACCTCATATTTCTGTAAACACACACACACACACACACACACACACACACCTCAGATACAGCAGACAATGAACTTCACTTACAGAGCGACGCATTGGCTCAGGCTCTGCTGTACCTTTCTGGCCAGAGCGTCAAAGATTCCCCAGAAGAGCTTTCTGGACAGATGCAGCTCCTCGTCCGACGCGGCGCCGAAGCTGCCCCATCCTCCGGACAGACAGTAGTACTTCCAGCAGCGCTCGTAGTGATTGGTCAGGAGCTACAGGAGGACACGGCCACCAGTTACTACAGCACATGATTCCTGATGTCAATTAGAGATCAGACGCGTCTCACCTTCAGAGGCATCTTTGTGTGTTCGTTGAGCACAGGAACGTCAAACACCAGACGCCTCAGCAGATGCTGCATCATCGAGGGACGCAGTTTGCTGCAAAACACACGTACAACACACATGAAAGTCACACGAAACATGCCTGAGACGGCTACTGCTTAAAGTTTTCAGAAATGTACATTTCCAGAGCATAAATCTGAACATTGGATAAAGCCAGGTTGAAAATTATTGCTTGATTTTGTTGATATATTAAGAGTTAATTTTGGATTTCTCTTTTTCTCACTCCATAAATCAGAAAATACTGTCAACAGACAGAAAACAAACAACTTGTTTTTTTTACCATGTTTCTAGGAATAAAATGTATAAATCAGTGTGAATGATATATGAACAAACCTTCAGATTATAGACAGGAATAAAACTGCAAAGTCTGGTGTATGTTTAAAAAAAAAAAAAAAACTCTTTAAATATATGGATTGGAATTGAAATCTACAGATGCAAATATATAATGTGCAATAAATGTGTATTTTGGATGTTTTCCACTTTCTGTGTTATGGAAGCAAAAAAGACCAAAATTAATTATTACATAAAAAAGTTGGTTTTTCCTTCAGTATCTCGCCTTGCAGCAATAAATTATTTTTAATATATTAAAATAGCATACTAAATACTATACTAAAAACTAAATAATACTAAATACTACAACTGCTTCATACTAAAAAAAACATATAATCAGATGTAAACTGAAGTCAAATTTCTTTTTTCCCCTCAGTAACTACTGTTTTTATTGAAGAACATACAGAATCAGAATCTTGGATCTTCTGGAATCACAAAACCAGGGTTAATTTATTTAATATAAATATTGAATGAATAAATAAATACCCTCAGTTTCTGTTACAAAAGTTTGAAAACAAGCAGCTTTGTCATAATTACAGCAAAATATCAAATATTGTGTTGGACCGCTGGTTTAAATAGATTTTGAACTGATTTGTTGTTTCATACATCATTTGTTGTTCTGTGAGAGGTTTCCCCGTGCAAAAGAGAGGCTTAATTTTTACTTGGTTTCATTTACATAACCACATAAAAGTTTATGCTAGTCACACCAAGAACTCAATCTGACCAAGAACCGCCCATGTTTTGTGCACTATATGTCAGCCGGTCAGTAAACGGTCTTAGGGCTGGGAAAATAAATCGATGCATCGCCAATCTAGAAATGATTCAGCATCGATTCTGAGATTTTCCGAATGCATGGCGATTCTTTCTGGAGTGGATTCTGAGCTTAGTTTTGAGCAGCAGGTGGCGCTGCATGCTTCAGAATCAGCCGTACTCTGCTCGTTTCCAAATCCTTAAAACACACTCGAACCTAAAATAATCATTCATAAAATTCAAAAAGGTTGAAGCGGATTACAAGGGTGTTCACAGTGTGCTGTGTTTACATTAATCTGGCGTCATAAAAGCATTCTGAGCCGAGGTGAGATTACAGACTCAGCCGAACACACAAGTGCTCTTCAGCGCTCTTCTTCATCAGTATTTGAGTGTGCGGATAAAAACTAGAGCAGAGCGCCATCTGCTGTTAAAATATAAACTATTCCCCATCGCGGAAACCATAAATAGATAATATTCAGGTGTTTTGCAACTTCAGTGTAGTGGATTGTGATTTATTGCAACTTGCACAACGTCTGCTGTTGCCTTTGAGAGACAACTGATGCGTGATAATCACTGAAACTGTAGCAAGCGCTTTCAGTGTGAGAGTGCCTTAGTCTTCCACATTGATTGGTCGGACTCGCGACTCCCAACAAATCAGATGCGCGGTGGGCGGAGACTGCTCGAGGCCACAGAGTGGTGAGTTCTGACAGGCTGCATCAGAGCCAAATAGCGCATTTCAAAATGAAATAATTTTATGGGCACACCGGTTTTGAAAATGACCGATACCGATAATCATATGCTTAATATCGGCGCCAATAATCGGTCGACCCCTAATTCAGATCATCAAACAAATGTTAATATTACACAAAGATAACCCGAGTAAATACAAAATGCAGTTGAAATAATGATTTCATTTATTAAGGGAAAAAAGCTGTCCAAACTTGCCTGGCACTACGTGAAAAAGTAATTGCCCCCTAAATCTAATAACTGGTTGTGCCACCCTTTGCAGCAACAACTGCAATCAAGCATTTGCGATAACTGGCACCGAGTCTTTTACATCGCTGTGGAGGAATTTTGGCCCACTCTTCTTTGCTTTGTTTTAATTCAGCCACATTTGAGGGTTTTCGAGCATGAATGGACTGTTTGAGGTCATGCCACAGCATCTCAATCGGACTTTGACTTGGCCACTCCAAAACCTTAATTTGTTTTTCTTGAGCCATTCAGAGGTGGATTGCTGGTGTGTTTGAAATCATTGTCCTGCTGCATAACCCAAGTTAGCTTGAGCTTGAGGTCACAAACTGATGGCCAGACATTCTCCTTCAGGATTTTCTATAGAGTGCAGAATTCATGGTTCCATCAATTATGGCAAGTCATCCAGGTTCTGAAGCTGCAAAGCAGCCTCAGACCATCACACTACCACCACCATGTTTGACTGTTGGTATGATGTTCTTTTTACGAAATACTGTGTTGGTTTTACGCCAGATGTAACGGGACACACACCTTCCAAAAAATCAGTCCACTAAATATTTGTCCAAAAGTCTTGGGGATAATCAAGATATTTTTTGGCAAATGTGAGACGAGCCTTTGTGTCCTTTTTGGTCAGCAATGGCTTTTGCCTTGGAACTCTCCCATGGATGCTGTTTTTGCCCAGTCTCTTTCTTATTGTTGAATCATGAACACTGACCTTAATTGAGGCAAGTGAGGCCTGCAGTTCTTTAGATGTTGTTCTGGGTTCTTTTATGACCTCCTGGATGAGTCGTTGTTGCGCTCTTGGAGTAATTTTGGTAGGCCGGCCACTACTGGGAAGGTTCACCACTGTTCCAAGTTTTCTCCATTTATGGATAATGGCTCTGACCGTGGTTCGCTGGAGTCCCAAAGCCTTAGAAATGGCTTCTAAATTCTATTTAAGTGATTTCTTGATTCGACAGGTCTGGCAGTAATCAGGCCAGTAATTTCAGGCCTAGTGAAATTTAACTCAGCTTTCTTAAAATAATGTGGTTAATCACAGTTCTTTCATGATTTAACAGGAGGGGGCAATTCATTTTTCATGTAGGGCCAGGTAGGTTTGGATAGCTTTTTTTCCCTTAATAAATTAAATCATCATTTAAAAACTGCATTTTGTATTTACTTGCATTATCTTTGTGTAACATTAAAATTTGTTTGATGATCTGAAACCTTTTCACAGCACTGTAGTTAATAGTGAGAAGTGGACACTAAAGTGTTACCAATATTTTTATCAACTCACCAAAGTATTTAAAGTCAGAAGGGTACATAAAAAGCATGCATTTTAAGGTTAGACTTTAATTTTTAATGTTAAATCCACTATACATGTTCTAGAGTTGATACGCAGTATTAAGTTCAATTACATAAGAAGTTCTGTTATTTTAGAAAAAATAAGAGTAGTCGCTTAATTTACTTTTTCAAGGGAAAAGAAATTAAATTACAGTAACTAATTACTTAGTAACTAGTTACACCCAACACTGGCTGACACTAACGAGTCCTCACCTGCACATGGCTAGCAGACACTCCTCGATGGCGTCTCTCTGTGCTTTGGTGAGACAGCAGCCTTTGGACAGTCTGTAGACGGTGTGCAGCAGAGAGTCGATGAGCGACGCGAACGGCTCCGTCCCGGCGAACAGAGGAGCGCACTTAGTGAGCAGCGGCAGCACCGCCGTGCACAGGTACCGGTTCAGAGCCAACGCCATGTCTGTCGCGCTCAGAGCCACCTAGAGGTCAAAGGTCACACAGGACGAGGGGAGAGGTCAAAGATCGTCATGATAACACACACTCACTGAGGTGTCATGTGACTAACCGTGTCCAATGAGGCGGCGGCTCTGAGGTCTGGAAGAAAGCCCACTTCCAGCAGGTGCAGGAGGAAGTTCTGGTCCTCGATGCCGTAAACCCGGTCCAGGAACAGAACCATGGCCGCTTTGTGATCAGGACAGAATCCCGCTGACATGTCCGGCTCGATCACAGAACCGTCTGAACACACACACATTTGTAAGTACACTACATAGTAAATAGGGATGTGAATGATTATCAAGTCAATGATTCAATTCGATATTAACGATGCATCACAATTACATCAAATTTATTTTGTGCATTTTTATTAAATTATATAAGCAGGCTACTTTTTAAAATAATTATGTTAATTAATTAATTAATTAATAAATATATAACTGATTAATTTTTGTTAAGAATTAAAAGTAAATATAGCTACATTCCAGCAAATATAAAGTAATAAAAGGGGAAAAAGACAATTACAAGTGATAAACAAAAAGCACTTTCAGTATCTGGGAGTGCTTTAATTATCTGAAAGTTTACAGACAATCATAGTTATGGGTTTTTCTTTTTTCCTCAGCATTATTGCTGTTTGATTATTACTGATGAGATCATAGCCACTGGCAGCTTTAACAGGCTGTATTCACACTAATGCACAGATCTATTTCCACATATCAGATGTTTTGTTCTGAAAACATAACTGACTGTGTTGACATCAATTTCGTATCATAGAAGTAGACGCAAGTGCATTTAACTGCAGCCGCGATCGAGCTTCAGGACAAACAAACAGCGCACGTGAAAGTCTGTCAGTGCTTGAGTTTTCATTCCAAACGGCAGAAATGAAAGCATATCTAAAGTAAAAGACTAAAATAACGGCGAGTGGAAGCACAGTCAAGCATTCTGTGCAATGAAGCCGTCGCGACTGTCTAGCTCACACACGTGCCATATGCAGGAAAAAGCCAAGCTCAGATTTAAAAATAGAGAGTGCATTTTTAATACTTGCGTGACAAGTGCGTATGCGAATGACGTCAGTAAGCTATAATCGATTATGGTCTATTACAGCATCGATGCAGAATCGTCCGCATCGCGATGCATCGATTCATTTCGACACCCCAAATAGCAAATCTCAACTTGATTGTTTATATCGTTGCAAAATGTAACTCCAGTACTGTCCAGCACTAATCTGATCAATGTGATTATACGGCATGAAGATATTACAAACATTAACATCATGATTTTCTGTAAAGCTGCTTCGATGGAAATTGCTACACAAATAAAACTGACTTGATATGACTTTAGAACACAAATCTGGTGATCCTGTATATCAGTCTACATGTTTTGCCAAGTGCATTACTGTAAATGTAATTTATTGTTCTTTTTTTTTACACAATGTCAACAACAAATGCAGGTGCAGCACAAGATGAACCCAGACATTTCTCTTCCTGTGAGTGCTGTAGTGAAGAGCGATCAGACCTTTGGCCAGCGTGGGCATCAGGAACGAGATGCTGATCACTCCCACCAGATCCTCAATGGGAATGAGCGAGCGTAGGATGGCTCGGATACGGATGGCCTCTCCCTTCCCCGCGTGGATCAGCTGACGGAGGAGAATCACCAGAACACATAGATCACATCACGAGAGGAACGTGATCGACATAAAGCCTTATGTACATGTTAACAGTGAAGACGATTTACAGGGAAAACATTCACACACTCTAGGGCTGCCAAAAACAAGTTTGAATTTCATTATTTTATTGCTTTGAAGAATCGTGCATTAGTAATATTTTGCTCGATGCGCCCTCTTGTGGCCTCAGGAGAAAACCAAAAATTTTTTTTTTAAATTCGAATATAATTTGAATATTGATAATATTTAAGTACAAAATTTGAATTTAGTTTTTCAGCCATTCTGACAGCCCTAACACACTCACGTGCATCTCTGGAGCGCAGCGGCCCAACAGATCGATCAGAGCGGCGTAGAAGGTCATGATGGCGTTTCCCATGTGAATGGTGTCGTCTTCCTCTTCCTCCATGATGTCATTACTATGAAAGACACACAGATCATCATCAACAGTGGTTTGTGTTCAGCTGATCATTAAGCTCACAGAATGAACAACACATTATAATCTTTCTGAATGTAATTCATCACAGTGCATCTTCAGACCAATACAATACAATAATACAAACATTTACAACCCAACAGAGAGCCTCGTTCCATCGCACATCATCATGGGATATTCTGACCCTGTCGTTCAATCTGTCTCTCATTTGTCTACATTAAAACTCTTCATCTCACAGTTCTGACCAACGACATGATGACAAATGAAAGTCATACTGAAAGCAAATTGGCATCAATTATCGGTTAATCTGCTAAACGATAATAAAGAAAAACAAACATTTAAAAAAAAAACTGTCAAAGAAATAAAATCATGACATGACGTTTGTTATACTGTATGTTGTTAATTGTGTTACTGCTCCTAATCATTTAATTAGGATTCAAACACTTGTCATCTGACAACACTGACACCAAATGGAAAGCATAGGGCAATCATTAATAATAAGCGTTAATGGCAATTTTATTCACTCCAGAAATGCATCCATTTAACCTGAGTTGCCTTTCTAAAATACACCAACAGCTAAGCATCTGTTAGTACCCATAATTCCTTGCAGTCTGAGCATCTCCATTCAGTGAATAATGTGTTTACATGCATCAGAGTTCCCAAAAGTGGGCATCAGAATATTGTCAAACTGAATCAGATTGTGGTGTTTACATGAATATATACTAATGGGAATATTGCCAAATTCAGATTTGATGCGCATGTAAGCATACTATTCCCTTTAAAATACTGTTGATGTAAATGAAGGTGTTGATCCTCAGACTACTGAAGATCCAGCAGAAGTCGCTGCATTTAGAGCGCGACCCATTTTACTAGGATGTTTCTGGACCAGCGGACAATGACAGATCAGGAACACAGAAGATACATGAAGGAGAGATGAAGGGATGCTGATCAAATGCCACACTCTCAAAAATAAAGGTTACCAAAGGTGGCTTTTATAGAAATCCAATAGAAGAACCATTTCTGTTTCCCCAAATAACCTTTCAGTGATCAGTTCTTAAAATAACCGTTTATTTCCAAGTGTGAGGAACATTTTAATGATCTAAAGAACCTTTTTCCACAATAAAGAACCTGCATGTCATGTAAACTGGCTCATGATTTTCTGTGTGTTTATTGCGTACAGTGTCCTGCTCTCCTCTGTGGTGGGTGATGGTCCGTCTCTGCTGGAATCTTCTGAGATCTTAATGGCTTCCTCCATCGCCGCCAGCAGCCCGTTCCCGCCCTCTCCGCGCAAGGCGGGGCCAAAACACTCGGGCCGGCGAATCAGGAGCCGCACCACCACGTTAGCGTTCTCCTCCACACTCTCACCTGAGACACACCAAAACAACACCATTCACCCACAATACAGCACTACATCACCATCCTCTCCAGGAGAACATACATCAGAACACCAACCGCTGGCAGGATCTGAAGAGAGAGATAAATGTGACCCTGGACCACAAAACCAGTCATAAGGGACAATTTCTTTAACGCTGAATAAATAAACTTTCCATTGATGTATGGTTTTTTAGGATCGGACAATATTTGGCTGAGATTTGAAACTATTTGAAAATCTGGAATCTGAGGGTGCAAAAAAATCTAAATATTGAGAAAAGCACCTTTAAAGTTGTCTAAATGAAGTTCTTAGCAATGCATATTATTAATCAAAATTTAAGTTTTGATATATTTACGGTAGGAAATTTACAAAATATCTTCATGGAACATGATCTTTACTTAATATCCTAATGATTTTTGGCATAAAAGAAAAATGTGTAATTTTGATCCATACAATGTATTGTTGGCTATTGCTACAAATATAGCTGTGCTGCTTATGACTGCTTCTGTGCTGCAGGGTCACAAATGCAATAATGGGATTGAATTTATAGTGCAACTTTAAAACAATGTACTTGGGTATTTCTCCTTCAAAAATAACAAAGAAGAATATATACCTCATTAATGTATTACTAGCAACCAGTAAGAAGGCCATTACAAGGTAATGACTCAAGGAAGATTTCCCATCTGAACGTGAATGGCAAGAAATTGTACATGATGTGTACAGTATGGAAATTCTGACCCTTTCCTAAAGACAACAATCTACTAAAATGTCATCATACTGGGGGAAGTGGTTGAAAAGAATAGAAAAGATTTAACTGGTTACCTTTTAATTTTTTTTTTTACCTTCTTTCTCCTGGATGAGACCAAATATAGCAATGTACAGTAATGTATTATGCTATTTATATGTATATGAGTTTGAAGGCCCAAAAAGAGGGAAAAAAGCACTCTTGGTTCATTTTTGTTTGATTGTGTTGGATGTGTAACTCTTGTAAGATAACTTTGTAAGGCAAAATCTGAAATCTAAATACTCCTGAATGTATTATTAGTTGTGCTTAGTGATCGCTGTATGTCTCTGTCTGTTATGTGTATATGTTGTTCTTTGGAATGTGTTTATTTTCTTCTGTATTTGTTTGGAAAAAAAGGGGGGAAAAAAGAAAAAAAAAAAAGAACACCAACCGTTACAGAAGACCGCGAACCGGAGGAAGTCCAGGTAGCGTTCTCCCTCCACCGGGTTCCAGCCGATGTCAGGATAACCTTTAGACATCAGCATCACGCAGCTCTGGAGACCACAGCCTGCCAGATACTGCACCACCTGACACACACACACACACACAGTCAGTGTTCGACAGCCTACATCAGCCAATCAGAAACTGAGGGGAGAGAGAGTGGCACCTTCTCGAGGTCCGGCTCTCTCAGCGCCAGAGCCAGCTCATTATTGTCCATCACAGACGCGGCGGCCACATCCAGAGGAGTGGAACCTCGCATGGACGGAGACGCTACAGAGAACACACACACATGATTAGCGGACACTAACACTAACACCTCCCTCTGGAGATCTCCAGACGTCTTACCGAGGCCCACGCTGCTGTTCTCCAGCAGGTAGCTCAGGTGATCAAACATGGCCTTCTGATTCTGACGACTGATCCGACAGAAGTAGCACAGGAACCGACAGCAGTTGGCCACCATCTTAGGAAAGGTGATTTCCTGAAGACAAAGGACATTCGTTCAGTGACACTTTTTCTGCTTGCATTTGCATCTGAAATGAAAACTGAAAGTACTGATTCCTGAAACCGATTTTTACTGTGAAGCTGCTTTGAAACAATTTGTATTGTATGAAGTGTTATGAAAATAAAACTGAGTTTCATCTGTTATGAGTAACGAAGCATTATGTAAAAGATCATGTGAAGTCTGGCACAAAATAAACCCTTGAAAGACGATCAGATTCAGAACCCATCCTGAAATATTAGAAATGGTGTCTTTTTCTGTAGCAGTAAAAACGATGTGTATATGTTGGTTTATGACCTCATGGGTAACAGGCAGTGTTGGGTAAGTTACTCTAAAAACTAGTTACTAATTACATCTTCAACAGTGTAATTAGATTACTGTACTCTCGCCAAAAAGTATTTAATTACTTATTACTAATTACTTTCTAAATCCTATATCAACCTCGACAAGTTAATGATACAAGGATAAACATGAAACGCTTCTTTTAATTCTTTCAAATAACTACATGAATTATTCTGGTCACACTTTAGATTACAGTCCAGTTCTCACTGTTAACTAACTATTAACTATGACTTTTGCCTCAGTATATTCCTAATTACTGCTTATTAATACTTAGTAAAGTAGTTGTCAAGTTTAAGAATTGAGTAGGATTAAGGATTTGGAATAAGGTCTTGCAGAATAAGACATTAATATGTGCTTTTTAAGTAATAATAAACAGCCAATATCCCAGTAATATTCATGCTAATAACCAACTAGTTAGTAGTGAGAATTGGACACTAAAGTGTTACTAATATTCTTATCAACTCACCAAAGTATTTAAAGTCAGAAGCGTGCATAAAAAGCATGCATTTTAAGGTTAGACTTTAGATTTTGATGTTAAATCCACTATAAATGTTCTACAGTCGATACACAGTATTAAGTTCAATTACATAAGAAGTTCTGTAATTACAGAAAAAATGAGAGTAAAGTAATTGAGAAAAGTAATTAAATTACAGTAACTAATTACTTAGTAACTAGTCACACCCAACACTGGTAACAGGGTAAATATAAATGAAGCTGTCAGTCAGTTTGCTAGTTTAGGATCAAATATTTCAAGTTAAAATTCCCATAATTAACAAAAATATTTGTTTGATCATTTTTTTCTTTCAATAACCCAAGTAACAAAGTTGAATTTTTATGTTTGCCGCATACAGTCAACATATCTGTAAAAACAGAGGAAATGCAAAGAGGTCAAAATAATGTAGAGATGATAATGATGATAATGGTATTTTTAATCACCTTGGACTCTCCTCCACCCAGGACGTTCACCATCACCTCCATGACGGTCTCGTGCATGCCGAGCGCTCTCATCAGGTTCGGATGCTGGTAGAACACCTTGTTATTCATGATGTCACTGCAGACAGGTCAGAGGTCAGACTGGCATCTCACACACTAAACACCAGAGCCAAAGCCAAAGCCACGACCCAAAACCCTCCACTGCTGTAAACTGTGAATGCTTTAAAATTATTTAATATACTTTTTATAAACTGTGACCCGTGCTGGCAAAATGAGTGTGAATGCGCACGGGCTAATTTTGAGCTACAGGCAAAAAAAAAAGTGCAAAATGTCAATTTTAGTCGAATTTGAGGTTTTCACAAAAATGAGTTCATTAAGCCCTCGTCTAGCGATCCCAGTGCTCCAAATAGTAATTAAACATCTCAAATGATCTTTATTAGTATGTTTTCTGAGAGGAGTATCTTCTCTCCGTTCGCTTCTCGCGCTGATTGGCGTCCGAAGCACTTGATCCCGATAAATACACACATATACACAGAATTACAGTATTTCAGTTTTCACACAAGCGTAATCTGTTGTGTTTTAAGTGAACGTTTGGGGAAAAACACCTGATGTGTAACATTATATTAGATCCGTGCAGTACAGTAGGTGTTAATATATATACAGGCCGTCTGTCGCATTCATGTTAATCTAACAATAAAAGATTCGCTGCTCTTGATTGATTTTAATAATCAATTTATTTGTAATGAACACACTAAAGTGATTTTTACATTTGATTATTTGTTTTTCTTACTTGAATGCTTTTGTTTAGATGTAAAATGAAAAAGGTAATGCAGTATGTGTCTCTTTCATATAGGCTATTTGTTCTACTGTTTTTTTTTTTTTTTGCATCTGTTCTTATTTATAATAACAAAGATAAAATAAAAAATAGCTATATTGTGATTATTAATATAGTAATTATTATTAAGAAAAGAACTGGAGGAAAAGATGTAATGTTGCTAGATGATTTTGCTTTGGAACCTTCAGAAAACTTGAACTCGATCTCGATTTTTCTCAGAATTGACTTCAATGACTCCATCGACTTGTGAATGTGAAAATAAAAATAACTCATTTTTGAAAATCTGCTCATTGTGACTCATTTTGCCAGCACAGGTCACAATTTTATATATTTTCTCAATATATAATTATATATTCTTTTTAAACAAAAAATATTGTTTATATATTTTCCCATTATTTATTATTTAATATTATATAATAATGACATTTAATTGTTTAATTATCAAATATATTTTTGATACAACCCATCTATAACTGTTTTAATAGCATTTTTTTCATTATTCATTACATTATCATATGACCCATTTAACAGCGTTCACTGTTTCAGACTGCCGCTGACGTGAGATGCAGGTGATTGCGTTTAATCGCAATCGCAAAGTTTAATCGCAACATATAATCACCGCAGTTAAAAGTGTTCACCGTCTGTTTGATTAAATGTAATCTATAACTAACTGCATGATTTTTTACTGTACATTTCTGGCAGTCACCACTAATAACCTACTCCTAAATATAATGTAGAAACTGAAAATTTTCTGTAAAGCTGCTTTGCAACGATTTGTATCGTGAAAAGCGCTATACAAATAAACTTGAATTGAATTGAATCACCTGAGCCCGTGGATCATCAGCTTCTCCTCCTCGCGGCCCATCCTGACGCTGAGCAGAGAGCGGATCTGACCCAGAGACGCCAGCAGGTTGATGGTGTCCTCCACCGAGACAGCGTTGATGGTGTAGGTCTTGGGCAGCGCTCGCACCTGGCCACCGATGCCGTCGTACTGCCGGTGGAGCAACACGAACATGGCCCGCACCAGCTCGGGATCCTCGATGACCGACTCCTGAGCCCAGCGCACCATCGTCTCCGAGATCAGCTGCTGCAAGGTGCCTTCAGACAGAAGCAGAGATCAGACGGCTAGGAACCGCACAGAGCTGCACGATATATCGTTTCAGCATCGATACCGCTGTGTGCGCACCCGTGTGCGCAGGGTGTGCGATGCTTAGTATGTTTTAAAAAATAAATAAATAAATAAATAAAACTTGCCCTTTTAGATTTGCACTCTATTCATTTACTTGTTTGCTTTCAAAAAAAAAAAAAAAACGTTTCTGGATAAATTGAGAATTGAGATTTTTTTGTCTCAAATAGAGATTGCAATTCTCCCACGATTCTGAACTAAACAAAATAATGTGTGACAAAATATTATTGCTGCAGTCTATTTAAAAGTGTTTAATTAATTTGAATGAATTATTAAACATTTTAATGTATATGTATTTAAAATAAATATTTATGTAATACACCAATTTTTTTATATTAAGATTATGAAAAAGTGGGTTGAATGAAGGATTCAGTGGCTCACTCAGAAATAATTCACTTATTTCATTACTGGATGAATCAGTGTTTTTTAACAAATCTCTTGAACGAATGATTCAATGACAAATACATTTTTTAACAGTCACTTGTTGCCATCTAGTGGAGAAACGATGCAATCGACACAAACGTTATTTTCAAAAGATGACTTCTTATATCTGAACTATAAACTTTCATCCCAGTATTTCTGTGATAACATGAATTGCTGTAAGACACAAATAATACTGTGCAGATGAAAAGACTGTTTCTTACCCAAACATGCTAACTCTCTGCTCTCATTTTTTCAAAGGTTTAACAGACACAGTCGAATCGTTGTCATTTAGAAATTAAATCGCGATGAGTGTTTGAATCGAGATCGCGATCTTATAACGATTAATCGTGCAGCTCTAGAAGTGCACAACACGGTCCTCGTGGAGGAGAAAGCCTCACTCACTGGGTTTCTTTGATTTCTTCTTCTTTGGTATATCAGTCATTTTCTTCTTCAGGTAAGTCACCTTCTCCACCAGAGACATCAGACGCCCCCTGATGGTGAAATCACTGTCTCCATCTCCTGATTTATCATCATCCGTCTCAATGCCTGCAGTACAGACACACAACAACACAAACCTCATCATCAACATCTAAAACAAAGACAACACAAAAAACAACACAGATCCTGTTAAGATCACAGATCACAACCCTTTACCACAGTGTGTCATCAGATCTTCATGGAAGTCCAGCAGCTGCTCACGGATGTCCTCCGGACACGGACAGTCCTGCTTCTCATCCTTAAAATTCAGCAGCATGTTGATCTGAGGAAACACACACACACACAAACAAAATCATCGTTCACAGCACACTGAACCTTTCTGACAATACCCTAACCTTTTTGAGAGAAATAATAAAAATGTGACCCTGGAGCTCAAAGCCAGTCATAAGCAGCACAGGTATATTTGTAGCAATAGCCAACAATTCATTGTATGGGTCAAAATTATACATCTTTCTTTTATGCCAAAAATCATCAGGATATTAAGTTAAGATCATGTTCCATGAAGATATTTTGTACATTTCCTACCGTAAATATATCAAAACTTAATGTTTGATTAGTAATATGCATTGCTAAGAACTTCATTTGGACAACTTTAAAGGTGATTTTCTCGGTATTTAGATTTTTTTGCTCCCTCAGATTCCAGATTTTCAAATAGTTGTATCTCAGCCAAATATTGTCCAACAAACCATACATCAATGGAAAGATTATTTATTCAGCTTTCAGATGATGTATACATCTCAATTTTAAAAAATGACCCTTATGACTGGTTTTGTGTGGTCACACGAAATAAAGTAATCAATCTGGGATTTATTTGATCAAAATAATTTCAAAATCTATTTATTTATTAAGATTTACAAACAGATGAAGAGAAATAGAAAAAGAGTTAATATCATGGTAATCAGCTGACCTGTTCCTGTGGAGGAGAGCGGAACTCTTTGGTTTTGCGTGCCGTCAGAGCGGCGGACATGTTTAGCGCCTGCATCACTTCATTATAGCGGAAACGCTGGTTCTCCTGAAGATTCGCCACAAAGTCGTCGGAGAACGCGACCACAGCCTCGATACGGTGACGCACCTGACAGTCACACAGGTACTGCAGCAGGTGACACATCTGAACACACACACACACACACACACACACACACACACACACTGTAAACATCTCATCACTTCACTCAATCACCTGAGCTTCTTCACTGGAGACTTTTTTATTGTTTTTTTTTAGTACAAATCTAATTCATCAATCCCTCAACACTCAACACTTCCCTGAGATTACATCTATGCTGACCATTCATTTTTATAAGAGAACTTAAAAATAGTGTATATACGCATGTACACACACTAGTGTAAGTTTAGTATTATTGAGATTTTTTTTTTTTTCTGGGTTTTATTATTATTATTTATTAACACTAAAGTGTTAGTAATTTTGTTGTATGTTTTTGTCTTTTTTATTTTTATTACTCTTTTTTGTTTTTAAATATATCTATATAGATTTTTCTATATAGACATTTTTATTTCAGTTTTAGATTTAGTCATTTTGGTATATAAAGTTAAACTAAATGAAAATGAGAAATGTTGCCTTGGGAACTAGCTGAAATAAAATGAACTTTACAATAAAACTTTACATTGATATTACATATTTACATGATATATTATGTTATTTCAGTTAATATTTATTTTAAGTAATGAAAATGTTTGAATGGTTTTAATTTTAGCAAATATAATAACCTTGATACATACGTTAATGCATTTATTAATAATAATATATATACACCTTAAACCAATAAAATTAGTTAATAATAAAAGATAAATTCAACTATAAATGAAACTATAAAATACACTGGTTGGCATTTATTTAAAGAGATATTTAAACTTTATTTAGTTTTCTTATACAGCGTACACTTGGTCAACAAACATGGTCCAAAAACAGAGAGATATTTAGGCCTAACCAAAAATATTAAAAATTATTTAGAATTATCAAAATAATCAATGAAGGGGGTCAGAATTTAAAAAATAAATGTTGATATGACTCTATATTTTGAAAGTCGACATTTGCAACTACATGTCAACTAGTAATTAGTGGTCAATTAGAAGACTGCCTGCGTAATATCTGCTAACAATTTACTTTGATGGACATTCAACTGATTATAAGAACTTTGCAACTACATGCCAACTTACTTTACTAACCCTAACCGTCTACTAATACTCTAATGCAGTTGCATAGTTACTTATAGTCAGTAGAATGTCTAAAGCGAACTACTGAAATAAAGCACGACTAGTAAATGTTTTTCAGATCCTCTTCACTCACCTGGAGTTTGACGGGTTCAGGAAGCTTCATCTGTAGAAGCCCTTCTTTGGGCGTCTTTCCTCTCAGGCCGTGTTCCTCGGCCCCGCCCCCTTCCAGTCGGCCCCGCCCACAGCCATCCTCCGGCGCCCCGCCTCCGCTCTCCACGCCGGAGTCCTGCGAGAAGACGCTGGGCTCGATCAGCTGCAGGATGGTCTTCAGGTCTCCGTTGTGGAAGATGCCCATGATCAAGAGCGTGTAGAAGAGTTTAATGAGCGGGACGAACAGGAACTCGGTGCTGCCGCCGACGGGGTCACGCACGTGTAAGCTTCCCTCCCGCACCGCCTCCGTCAGCATCTCCATGGTGCGGCTCTTCAGCGTCTCCAGCGGGAACTCGGGGCTGTGCTGGAACCCGACGGCGCTCACGAAGCTGGGCGAGGAGAAGCGCATGCGCGGCTGCAGAGAGGTGCTCAGGCCGATCCCCGGCAGCCCGTGCTTCTTCTTCTCGTCGGGGAAGAGCGTGATGCTCTTGGTCTCGGGCGTCATGGGCACGATGTACTCGGAGTTCATCATGAGGCGCGCGGTGGCGTAGCTGCTCAGGTGGATGTCGATCAGCAGGTCGTAGTATCCGGTGCGCAGCAGGCCCGGCATGTATTTGTTCTGGATGGCGTAGAGCAGCTGCGCCTCGTCTACGTGACTGCAGAGTGCGTGAGCCACACGGTTGTTCCCCAGCGCGCAGATCGCAGAATACAAGCGCAGCGTGTGATAGTGGAACTTCAGCAGCTCTCTCTGCTCCGTCAGCTCCAGAATATCCAGAGACCTGACGGACGAGCACACAATCATCATCATCATCACCACCACGTGCATGTAAGAACGGGCTGTGGTGAGTAAATAAACCATTAGCTGGATTAGGCCTGGGAGAATAATTCTGAGATTTTCCGAATGCATGGCGATTCTTTCTGGAGTGGATTCTGAGCTTAGTTTTGAGCAGCAGGTGGCGCTGCATGCTTCAGAATCAGCCGTACTCTGCTCGTTTCCAAATCCTTACACACACTTGAACCTAAAATAATCATTCATAAAATTCAAAAAGGTTGAAGCGGATTACAAAGGTGTTCACAGTGTGCTGTGTTTACATTAATCTGGCGTCATAAAAGCATTCTGAGCCGAGGTGAGATTACAGACTCAGCCGAACACACAAGTGCTCTTCAGCGCTCTTCTTCATCAGTATTTCAGTGTGCGGATAAAAACTAGAGCAGAGCGCCATCTGCTGTTAAAATCTGAGCTCAGAATCCATTCCAGAGAGAATCGAGATGCATTCAGAAGATCTCAGAATCAATCCACGAATCGATTCTGCATTGATTTATCATCCAAGCCCTAAACCGGACATAAAATCAATTAGAAACAACTACAGTCAAACAAAAATTTATTCAGACAACTTCAACATTTCGTACATTTATCACAGTTTATTCGCTATAGTTTAGAAAATGGTAATAAAATATAACAAAAATAAATTGATCTTGATAATGTCAGATAACTTTGATAGAAAGGTATGTAATGAATTGGGCTGAATAGCTGTCAGCTGTTAAATTTAAGAACACAATTAGATAATACCAATTTAGCTCAACTAATTACCAAGCAATGTTTCATTTTGTTCAGTCTGTGTGTAAAAAGGTCGCATTAGCAATTAAAGAAAAAAAAACACTTAAGCAAAAGTTGCTCAGGTCAAAGTGTCTGAATCATTTTTGGTCCCAAATTTTTATAAATTTTACTGGTAGTCCACTGTATGAAGGATTTTTGAGTATAATATGTCACAGTTTACTTTATTTGGCTATCCTCACTTACATAAATGAACTATAGTGTCCTGCACCCTCTAGTAAAATTAAAAAAAAAAAAAATTATATCTGCTGTCTGAATCATTTTTGATTTGACTGTACATAATGCTTAAATTAAACTGTGAGAACAACAGACTGACCTTCTATTGGAATAAATGAATAGGTCAGTTCAGACTAAAGTCACATTTAAACCATCTACTGAACTCTCACTCATTTAACAATTGCATAAAATTGATACAATTGATCATTAAAAACTTGAAAATTGATAAAAACAAAACAAAAAAAAACTTCAACACTCTTCTAGTGGTTTCTTAGATCATTTAGTGGTTACAAATAAATACATTTTATATGAATTATATAGAATTTTCTTAATGTCCACATGGTATTAGTACAGACACTAGCTAGCCATATTTTGTTTGCCAGTTATATGCCAAAAACTCATTCAAGAGTTTTGTCACAAAATTACATTTTATCACTCTTATTTTTTATATGTATACACAGGGCTCGCAAAATCGCTAGCCCGACGTCCCGGGGCTATTGTGTTTTCCAGTCGGGCTACCAAAATCTATCACCGCCTGCCCGACGGGCTCCTTAAATACAGGTCTCCCGCGGGTCCTTATAAACTCTGAAAGTGAGTTGTATCAAAATTAAGGCCATAAAAAGTTTTAAATACGTTAAATGGTATAAGAAATGTCTTAATTATAATTTCTAGAGGTCTTACAGTTGGGGACGGAAAGACAAGAGTCGCGATACTGCAGATTAAACTTCAAAAGGCAATGATGTCATTGAATAAATATGAGCGCGGCGCGGATGTCTTTATGTGAATGTATCTGAAGGTAACCGACTGTCTTCAGAAACGTGTCATTGGCATTTTAATTTCATTTTACCTATAATTCCTGATAAAGCAGCGTTTATGAGCGCGGAGCTGCTTTGTGTACAGCGTTTCCGGGGAAACCGCAATATTTCAGCGCTCCTAAAGCGCCACCTCGTGGCAGAGAATGAATCTGCATTTCCAATAAACCTTTCTTGCCGTTTATGGTCAGATCAATGCAAATATCAACTCATGTTTTTACGCAACAAACACATAGAGTTGTAAATGAGAAAGAAGTTGATGTGCCTTCTAAAAATCTAAACAATTAAGACAGTAATATTTATACGTTTAAATTAACAATTTATATGTTTGATTGATCCCTTTTCATAAAAACGGCCTATAGCCTGAAACGCTGTTGTATAAGATTTTTGTTTTTGTGGAAACCTGTATCTGAACTGTAAATCATGTAATTTTATGGCTCAAAACTGTATGTTACCATAGACATTGTCCAACCCCGCTCATTCTGTGTTCATTTTCCTTGTGCAGCTCTTAAAATGGGTCATAAATTAAATATATTTTTAAAAAATTCTGCAGATACCCTGTAAATAGTGAAATAAAATTCCTTCCTTCATATTTGTTGATATTTGTGTATTGAAAATATTTTTGATTGACATTTAAACTCCTATCTGATTTTCTATATTAAATAAATAAATAAATAAATAAATAAATAAAAAAAAAATAGTAATTTTTTAATTTGGGCTAGTTAATTAATTTTCGGGCTACCAAAATCTGAAGAGTACCTGCCCGAAGGGCTACCAGGGATTTTGAAATTTTGCGAGCCCTGATACACTAATGGTCAGTTTGGAATAATTAAGATTTGCTACTGTGTTTGAAAAGAGTCTCTTCTGTTCACCAGCGCTTCATTTATTTGATCAAAAATACAGGGGGAAAAAACATAATATTGTGAAATATTATTGCAATTTAAAATAGCTGTTTTCTATGTGAATATATAGTCTTCAATGTCACATGATCCTTCAGAAATCAATCATTCTAATATGCTGACTTATTTAAGCAAAATACAAACTACATGAATACAGTCACTATTTTGGAAAAAAGTAAAATACTTTTATATGTAACATTTATTTTCATAAAAAGAAAACATTTGTTGAGGGGGAAAATGCACTTGATTTTCTATAAATTTTGAAAAATTCATTTGAATATTTAATAATTGAGTACATTTTTATAATATTTTTTTGTGAAAAAACTTGACAAAATAATTTACAATGGTTGTCACATTGTTAAGAAACATGCAGCCATTTTCCACAAAAACACTTCTGAGGTCGGCAAAACACTTTCTGCATGACTGAAAGTATGTAGTTAAGTCTAATAAATGGCAGTGCAATCATGGAAACACCACCTGCAAATGCATGTCAATGTACTAACTAGCATTTAAAATACCTTAGCAACCGCATAGCAACACTCTGGTAATCAGCCAGAACACTCCAGCATCATGGCTGTGAAATCTGCATGTTTTATTCAGAATTGATTTATAAATCAGATTCAGATGATACTTACTGTGAATGTTCTTCTGTACACATTAAAAATGCACTCAATTAAATGCACATGTATTAATTTAGAGCAAACATCAACTGCATTGACTGCAAAAAAAAATCAAGAGATGAATTCTATAGAATTATTTACATTTATTGCACCTCAGGTGTGCATCATTTCCAGTAATTCAGTGGACTGGAGTCAGTTATTCCTCACACGCTGACAATCCTAATGTCCAGAGATCAGTGTGTGTGTGTGTGTGTGTGTGTGTGTGTGTGTGAGTGTGTGTGTTTGTACCTGTTCTCCTCAGGTATATGGAGTGTCATGAACTGCAGTGGTTCTGAACTCTGCACCATCCAGCCCAGTCTCTCACTGACCCTGCTGACCTCTGACCTCAGGAACTGATTGGGCACACGGCTCCATAACACAGACGTGAGGAACTGCACGTGTAACCGCGGTGGACACTGAGGAACTGCGTTCTTCCGCTCACTTTTAAACAGACCTGCAGAGAGCGGCATGACACTCTACACACACACACACACACACACACACACAATCAAACGTCCACATAAGAGTCATTGCAAATTTCATCATCTCACAGATGTGCTCCTGTACGAGCTAAACTTACACTCGCCCTCTTTGTGCAACCAGAGCGAAAATAAAAATAGCCTCAGCATCCTTTGTATGCACGTGTGTGTGTGTGTGTGTGTGTGTGTGTGTGAGAGAGAGAGAGCGTGTGTGTGCGTGCGTACTAAAAACCATTACATCTATGGAGAGTCATGATGAATGTCAGACTGTGTGTGTGTGTGTGTGTGTGTGTGTGTGTGTGTGTGTGTGTGAGAGTGTGTGTGTGTGTGTGTGCTCACCTTGATGCGTCCCAGTTCGAACTGGAAGACGTTTGGACTGGTTGCCTGCGCAAACACTGCAGGGAAAAGTTTAGTACTGGGCTCCACCTGCAGACACAGTTACGCTGCTAGTTAGTCCTCGTCAGAGCTGGGTAGAAACTGATCACATGTAATCTAGATTACTTAATCAGATTCCAAAAATTAAGTACTTGTAATTAGATTAAATTACATCAGACTACAATTACTTTTTATGGATTGCATGATTACATATTATTTACACAATAGCAACAATTGAATTATAATTTATTGATTCTCCCTAATTCCTCTTTTTCATCTGTCTAAAATAGCCTACAGCTGATATACACTCAGAAAGTCTTCAGTTTTGTGGACATTACACAGAGATCAGTCATTAGTCCAGTGCTACACAGTACCTGACCACTGATTTACACAACATTTAGCGTTTCAACATTGCATCAACTACTGATGAACACATTCATTTTTATTTGTATTGTCACTTTTAATAAATTTGTATTATTTTACCATGTATTACTTTGGAAGGTGTTTGTCTTTCAAACACATTAAAATGCACAAATTCACCATCTTTTTTGCCAAGTACCCGAGATTTTAAAATAAACATTTTAATCCTGAAGTATCTCATTTGCATGTTCATGGTTCTCTGACATTCGTTACGGTTACATGACATGCAGGTAAACAAATAAAATATTTCGTTTTTTCAATAAGTGTTTTATTTTGATTAATTCTAAAATGTTTTAATTTAACATTTTAATAATTTAATTAAATATTAGCTTTTAATTCAACTCATAAACCCTCTATAGTTCCTTCACAAACTCAGTTTGGAAAACCATGACGTAATATAATTGTTTAATGCACTTCATGTTGTTGATAACAACAAATGGAACATATTTTCTTACTCTTTGTATTTTTATATCAATATGGTACATGATTATCCTATTTAAATCAATGCAAAAAACAAGATAGGTCAAAAGTAAACAAAGTAATCTAAAAGTAGTCTAATTATATTACCTAAAATGTCACGTAAAATTACCTAATGTAATGGATTGTGTTACTGACTGCAATTTTGTCATGTAATTTGGCATCAGTGACAGATTACAATTTGTAAGTAATCTACCCAGCTCTGGTCCTAGTTAAGCAGTCCCTGCAGCATAGGCTGCTCAGAGGAATGAACTGTACCTGGTAGAAGGTGCTGAGCTCTTTGCCGTTGGAGGTGAAGGTGAGGAGGCCGTTGGCTGCATCCACCAAACACCCGATCTCCAGCCCGTTATTATTGCGGCCCTGACTGGGATTGCTGCACTCGCCGCCCCAAACCATGTAGCAGTTACTGCGCTTGATGCTGCCAAACAGACACATACTGCTACTGTACAACCTAGTGGGGTGCGATATATATTATCTGCAATAATATCGTAATTGTTGTTTTAACGATGTGCATTTTTTGCAAAAACCATTCAAAACACCTACAGAGCGCACGCATACATTACGTGAAGCGCATTTAGAGTGCGTTATGTTACAACAGTTCAATAAACAAGAAGTTAATTAAGAGACTTGTGTTTTAGACACTGTTTTTGATCTATTTCGACAACAAAAATAATTCTAAACACAGCCACAGCACTGTTTTGCGTCTCTGAGCAACATAACATAAATGTAAGACTTTGACTCAAAAGATAATGGAGACTTGGCTTTATAAAGGTAAAAATGCCCATAAAACGTAAAAATCTAATTTAATTTAATCTAATCTAAAAGATTAATTTCTATCAGCGTGAACTGAGCACCACACAGAATATGAAAAATATCAAAAACTTCAGGAGTCAGCTGTCTACGGCAGTCCTTAAGATACCAGCACAATAACACACTCAGCAGATTATCGTCTAATCCCAGAAAATATCCAGATATTATTTTTTGTCAATATCGCACACCCTAGTACAACCATTACATGTTTGCATCTACAGACAGAAGCACACTGTGCTCCTGCGGCGTCAGCATCACTGACCTCTCGTGAACTTTGCCCTTCTCGTCTCCCAGGGTAACGGTGACCGTTCGGACCGTGCTGAGCTCGAAGGCCGGGTCGTACTGATGAAAGTCAGAGGTCACCCAGCCGACCCACACGCTGGACGGCTCCTGGCCGGGGAAGATCCTCACCGAGTAATAATACTGACACACAGAGACAGAAGAGCGTCATGCAACACTCAGCGGAGAGATGAAGAGCGGGACGTTCTGATAGTGTGTGTCTCTGTCGCTCACCGTTGATGTCTGTATGAGATTCTCACAATCGTCTCTCTCATCAGCCAAAACCTCCTCTGACAGACGAGCGTTACTGCTGGAGTTACTGCTGTTCATTTCAGGCTTCGTTCTTTTCAACATGAACCTGAACAAACACACACATGCAATTATACTCAAACACGTTATCAAACACATCATCATCCCGCCAAAATCAGACTCAAACACATCGTTCTTTCCGAAACGTCCGAACACAATTCAATCCAAAACAAGGGATGCAACACCTGCATTAACTGTCATCTTCTACATTTGAGTTTTCTCTTTCAATGTCAAGTGAATTATGAACCATCTTATAACAGGCGTCCAATACCGACTTCTGGAAAAGGGAAATAACCAATGACATTTGAGTTGATTACAATTAAAACAGCAAGCCCCACCCCATGACTGACTCCCGTTTCCTCGCGTCTAGATAGGTTTCCCTCTCGCGGAAGTGATTTACAGCACACGCCAGCATCAGTGGTGCGCTCGGTTATTAATGGCATTGATTTGCCATCATACTCTAACTCTAGCACTCTCCATTCTAATTCTATTCTCTAAAATATTTTGTATTATACAATTAACAAAAAGCAAAAAAAGGCCTCAGACACTAGCTTGCTCTATTCTATTCTTTCTGTTTCCTTTTTATTTATTATATAATAAAAACATTTTCAAAACCTTGCTATGTGTACTGTGTTAAGCTAACTGAGAGTTGTTATAGCACTTGCATATCGTTGCTCTTTTGTTGATTTTGATTGCTTCTCATTTGTAAGTCGCTTTGGATAAAAGCATCTGCTAAATGACTAAATGTAATGTAATGACCTCTGTTTGATTTTGGAGGGTTTCTCCTGATTATGATCTTTGTGGTTGTTGAACTCATCTCGTTCTCTGTCGGGTCCGTTCGAGCTCACGTGACTGTGTGGCGTCTTCATCAGGACCTCGAAGTCCGACACCGTCTCGAAATCCTCTAGATCTCTCTTGGGAGAGAAGAAGCTGCCGTTGCCGGGCGAGCGCAGGAACGCCTCCGAGCACTCGATGGGCATGCTGAGACGATAGAACATGATGTCTGTGCTACTGTTCTGTGAGCCAACGACCTCTGCATGACCTTTAGGCACGGCGGGCTCTCCACCGTCCCGTCAATCCGCGTGACCTGCAACACACAGAGAATCCTGTGAGCGCTCAGTACGGCGTGACTTCTGACCTCGTGACCTGGCGTGACCTCTGACCTCGATGTGCTCGTGGTTGTGCGGGACGGGGATGAACTGAGGCAGGCGTTTGCTGATCCACATGGTCAGATCGCGGTTCATGTTGACGGCGAAGGGTTCGTAGCCCTCCTGCAGGCCGCAGATGGTGAAGTACTTCAGAGTGCTCACGTCCTTCCCAAAGTTCATACGGCCCACCTGACACACGCCCAGACTACAGACCGGGATGAAACCTGACAACAACAACACACATCAGTGATCGGTGTTTATCTCGTCTTCACTCACATTTACTGAGATTTAATTAATACACTGCAAAAAGTGCTGTTTTTGTTTTATTTTCCAGTACAAATACCTAAACATTCTTAAATCAAGATACATTTAGTTCAGATGCAAAATGACAAGAAAAAATGCATCGAAATAAAGTGAGTTTTTGTTATTATTCTTAACTACAATCAAAACTAAAACCATAAAAAATTTATTTCAGCTAGTTGCCAAGACAACATTTCTCATTTTCATTTAGTTTAATTTAATACTAAAATAGTGCAAAAATAAAAATAACAAAAAAATTATAAAAAACTATAGACATATAAAAAAAAATAACAAAAATGGCAAAAGCACTACTAAAATAAAAATAACTAAATAAAATAAAATAAAAATAACTAAAAATGTATAAAAACTATACAGACATATAAAAAAATAATAAAAATGGCAAAAACACAACAAAATTACTAAAAATAAAACAAAAAATAAATTAAAATAATAATAAAAACTATAATAGTATCTCAATGACACTAAAATAACACTGAAAAATCCACAAATGAGGTCATAAAAATTAACTTTATTCAAAGAGAAAACATTGGCAGATTTCTGGCAGATATTTGTTCTTGTTTTAAGCATGAAATCACTTTATTTTGATTACTTTCTCAGTGAACGACGACTTATGTCATTTTGCTACTGGTGTAAATATATCTTGATTTAAGGATGGAAAACAAGACAGAGTTTAAGAATATTAAGAACACTGTTCGCAGTTTCTAATAAAATACTCTGACATATGGCAGAGCTGCCGCTGACATCACAGAATAAGACATATGCTGATACATATAGTAATGGTTGATGTAGGTCAGTGGTCAGCAGGTGGCGCTCATGTCTAGTTCCTCCACTGCAGGATCTGTGAAGAGCCGTAATGACAAATGACACAGCAACACTCACCTGCTGCTCACGATAACACTCCAGGAGACATAAACGAGACACAAGAGCTGCTGCAACTAATGCACATGAGTGTGTGTGTGTGTGTGTGTGTGTGTGTGTGTGTGTGTGTGTGTGAGCATCAGTGTGTGTTTTGCAGTATCAGCTCTGTAGGTGTTAGCAGAGCTCAAGTCTGCTTAGCTCCAGTGCTGCATTCTCATTCACACACACACACACACACACACACACACACACACAGTCGGTTTTGACCTTAATCAACAGGATACTTCACCCAAAATGCTATCATTATTTACTAAAAATAAGATATTTTGAGAAATATCAGTGTTTTTTGGTCCATATAATGAAAGTTAATGGGCTCCAATGTTGCTCCAGTGTTCCTCAAAGTTTTTGTCTCACTGAAGAAAGAAACTCGTACAGGTTTGATTGACATCAGGGGAGTAAATGATGACAGAATGATGATTTCTGGCTGAACTATTGCATTAAATCAGAGATAAATCACAATGATGGACATCTTACAAATATCCGAGTGTTCATTTCACCTAACAATCTTTTTTTAGCAGGATTAGGAAGCGTCTCACTCACCTTCCCAAACTTCGAAGTCTTTGAAGGCGAGTTCAGATCCGGAGTCGTCCAGCAGCACCTCTCCGTTGAGCGTGAACATCATGGTGCGTTCGTTCATGTCCACCATGCAGCCCACCACGTCTCCGGACAGCCACGAGCGGCCGAAGTGCTCGTTCCCCTGATGCCAGCGCTGAGCCTGCAGACACACACATCAGCTTCCATCCGTCCTCAACACGTGCGATGCTTCTCAGTGTTTCTCCATCCCGCTCACCTTGAATCCATCAAAGACGAAGGCCTGGTCGTCTGAGCCCAGCTCCAGGTCCGGCAGACAGCCGGGTCTCGCCCAGCCCACCCGCATCTCTCCCGCCGTCACCACCTCCAGCTCAAAGTACCACTTCCCTCCGTTCACGCTGTACGTCTTCTCTGCTCGGAATATCCGGAAGCGCTCGGCAGACAGATTACCCACGTCTGCTCGAGCTGCTGCGCAAAACACACACGTGTGAGCAAACCACGACTGGATGAAGATAATACACTAGTGTGCTCCCAAACAATGACAAATGCATTAAGAAGATATCTGCATTCAACTGTATCTTAATTTTATTTATTCATTTTCTTTCTTTCTTTATTTGAATGTATAACTATGATTGCCTGGTGTTTTCTTTTTCTTCCTCTGAATTAATGTATGGTTGTATGTTATGTGTAGATATGTGTATACAGTATATTACTACATTTACGTTATTGTCACTTTCTGTCTGACCTAAGATGAACCAAATAAAAGCACAAAAAAAGAAGATATCTGCATTCAGAAGTCATCCATTTGTTTGAGACAGTCACCTGCTTTCTCAGAAGAATATAGATTTATATAAAAATCTCTAAATCAATTATTAATATTCTTATTATCACGGAAAATATTATCATGTGAGTCAACAATTGTAGCAATATACTGAGATGCTGCAAGTTGTTTGGCAATAAATGCTAGGAATTTCCCAGGCTTGTCTCCATGCTCATATAATCTTTGAGTATCTTATTTTCAGTTGCATCTAACTGCTTGTAATTCTTTCAATAAATCTGCTGAAGGAGATCTATTATGCATTTTTTCTTTAACCAATAACTGAGCCTCCAAGGCCCTTTGATTCATCATTCTTTGATGTTTTTTGCAAGATATATATTAAATAATTAGCCTCCTTGCATACACTTTACAGGTTTCCCATAATAAATATGAATGATCAGTGGATAAAGAATTAATAGAGAGAAAATATTTAAATGCGGAAGAAAAGTAAACTGTATCCAAGGGTTGCAATATTAAGTCTCCACTGTATAGAATAGTCCACAGTATTCCTAAACTGAAGCTCCATAGTGACACTGGCATGATCTGACAGTAAAATGCTTTCTATATTACAAGATTGCATTCAGAACTAAAAACCAACAATGTAGATCAACAATTTTGATGACATCATGCTGCACTTCAGATTGTCTGTCCAATCAAATGCTCTCTAGAATCTGAAGCATCCCGCCCCCTTCTTTATAAGTGATGCTGAAGCTAAATCAGTTCTTCGGTTTATATATTTACTCATTTCTATATAATGAATGACACACAGTGCACTATACAGGGAACAGGGAGTGATTCAGAGTGTATTTTTGTATTTATTGTCAGGCTGTAAAGCAAGTGAAACACTATCAGCTATTTAAAAAAAATAAGAGACAATCTCTTTTTAATGAATTAATTAATTTCATGTTTTGATACATTTTAACACAAAATTGGGCTCATCAAGCCACTGCACACCAGTGTTATTTTTGTATCACTGATATACAATTATAGTGTTTTTAAATTAGATCTTTTTATATTTTCTGTTTTTATTTATTACTGTTTTTAATCTTGTGTGTTTTTGTCATTATTTGTTTCTTAAAAATATAATACTATTATATAGTTTTTAGTTTTGAAATTTTAGCATTTCAACTTGTACTGAATGAAAATAAGAAATGTTGCCTTGGTAACTAGCTGAAAAAAACGTAAGTTTAAGGTTTTATGTATTTGATTTTATTTCAGTTAATATTTTTTTTATTTAAAGTCCTGAAAAACATTTTTATGTCTATACTCCTGGTACCGTGGTCTTGATCCGGAGCCTCCAGGTTGTATCCGTATCCCAGCAGCGTCCGCACAGCTTCCCGCAGACTGTCCTTGTTTGATTTCTTGGTTCTCTCATCCAGAAGAACGTAAGGAACCAGACGAGGGTTTCTCTTGTTCTTGATGTCCTGCAGAGACACAGAGACAAACGAGTGTGAGGAGACATCACAGACACTGCGTGGGACTCGTTTGTGTGTTTAAGTGTCCGTCTGTGACTGTACAGATGAATCCAGACGTGAATCTCACTGACAGCTGTAATCCGGCTCCAGTCCGTTTATATCACACTACAGTTATTTCTACTGTAAATTCACTGTAAAACTGATTCATATAGGAAATATTTGCATTCGTCTATTTTTCAGTGAATAAAATTCTTTAACTCAAAATCTGCTTCATCTCATTTGATTCTTTTCTCCATCTTCCTCTTTATTTGTACTTTTGTACTATATGTACAATGCTATCTTATTTTGTACATGTGCTGTAACTTATCCAGATTCACTGTGAATGAAAAGAATATAATAATTTACCATCAATACAGACACTGCGTTCATTGCCTCCAACACGTTTTCTCACTAACACTTAGAAACTCAGGAATAAAAGAAAGTTCATGATTTCGCATTTGTAAATATGACAATGACATTTGTGTGCGTTCAACTCATAAATCTTATCGTCATGACTTGAACACCATATCATGCAGTGTATGTTTAGGAAGCATGTGCATATGTGGATACGTGGGTTTAGGACGGAGCCCGTCAGTACATTACATAATACACACACTCACACTGACCTGCTGGACGCCGTAGGTCCAGCCCTGCCGTATGCGGTCTCGAGCCCAGACGTTGTGAGCGTTCTCTGCCAGCTTGTCCACCATGGCCTCCTGGGTAGATGCCAGTTTGATGTGGCTCAGGTCCATCGGGGCCGGTTTATAGCCGCTGGACAGCTCGTATCTGACAGAAGAACACACACTAACTGACCAGTACAGGAGCAACTAACACTTACTACATACATGATCTCAACACAGTAACAAAAATGCAGGAAACTCAAATGTGGGACAGAGATTCTGTTCAGATTATGCTGGTTAGTGCTCAGCTGGTCTAGTTGGTTGACCAGCAAATGCTGCTCAACAGTAGAGCCCTGCACGGGCCTCAAATCAAGGCCGTAGCCTGGCCCGTGTCCGACAGCTTATCAGAATTCTTGGCCCGACTCCGACCCAAGCCCGTCTTTTTCCCCCCTTCTCCCAAAACAGCTTATACTACTGTTTCAGCTATTAAAATAATTCAGTTTTGTAAGTAATGGCAAAGTGATTATAGTTTCGTTTTTTTTATTAAGTTAATTTAGAAAAACGTTTGGAGCATTTTTTGTTCATTAAATGTAATTTTTTGTTTTTTAAAATAACAACCAAGCGGCCAGCGGCAGACAATTTAGCCTTCTCAAATCATCATGACTTGCCTAAAATAAAATCTATAGATATAAAACAGTTTAAACATTTAACCTAAATAAATGTGCTGTTAGATGCATATCCAGTAGTTTGAGCTAATATGCAGAGAATACGCCGTCATTTTTGCTCATAAAAGTAAGAATAATACATCATTCGGAACTGTTAAGGGTCTACTTTTATTTGTGTGCACTTACAATATCAACAAAACGTGCTTTTGTAAAATAAAGAAAACAAACGGTGCGCTTTCTGCCGTTTCGGTCTTGAGCAGGAGCGCTTCACAATGATGAACCGAAACTCAGCGAACACTTGCCTCACAGACTTGATAAATATATCTATAGAAAGCTTTGAACTACTACTTTAAAATGAAATAATTCAAATCGAAAACAAAAACTCGTTCATTACGTAATCCGTAAAGATGCATTTCTCTCTAAAGGTGCGTCCAATGAGGAGATGGCGAGTGAGGATCATCAACTTCAACTCTGCGACACTGACTTAGAAAACACTAGTTTACTAATAAATAATTCAAATATCTCCTTACTATTTCCCCCCCAACACATTCATGGTAATTACTTTTGCCGGTAGCCTACTTTGCGGCAAGCTTTAGCCTCATATCGTGCGCTTGAACGCAGAACTCTTCCAGCTGCACTGAAGGCACTCTCTGCTGCTGGACACTAAACACCGTCAAGCCGCTCTTGACAGTCGCAGTAGCGCGGTCTCGTGTTGTTTTTTTGCTAATTTTTTCATCACCATAATTGGTGGGTGTCTAAAATATAAGAATAAGGAGAAGCCTAAAACAGGCCCAAGGCCCGGCCCGCGTCTGAGCTATGATGTGAAAATTGGCCCGAAGCCCAGCCCTATGGAGGTAAATAAGTTGGGGCCCGTCGGGCCCGAGGGCTCTACAACAGTACAACCCAGTTGGTCCATCTAGTTAACCAGTGTGATCTTTTATTGAAAAGTGAGATATTATATGTGACACTAACATCCCAAACACAACATAAATCCAGACACACAAACATGTTAGTATACTGTATCATGAATAACATCATGATACATGTATCATGCTTTCCTGTAGCTCAAATAGTAGAGCATGGCGCTAGCAACGCCAAGATCATGGGTTCGATTCCCAGGGAAAGCAAGAGCTGATAAAATGTAAAAACTGTAACTTGAATGCAATGTAAGTCGCTTTGGATAAAAGCGTCTGCTAAATGCATAAATGTAAATGTAAATGTAAAATAACGTTTGACACACTCACTTTGCTGAAAGCTTCAGATTTTTGACTTTCTCTGCCGCTCGTTCGTCCGCCACGCCGACATGGCAGCCCAACGCCAGAAGAGTCCTGCAGCACACACATCGGATCACAGCATGATGGGAAATTGGGAATTACATCAATGAGTCTCAAGAGGGTGGTGAATAAAGAACAGACCATAGATGTGGTGCGTCACACACAGCAGTGAAATCAATGCTAAAAACAAAAAACGCAACTAACCATAAAATTGCAAAATAAACTGAGCAACTTTAAAAGGAAGGAGAAACACGTGTCACATCTTGTGTTGTTAGATGAAGTTTGTGTCAGTCAAACTCTACAGCAGATCAGAATCTAATCGAATTAGTCAGATGTCAAAACAGACAGTGTGTTCATCCTCAAAAACCAGCAACAAAACTACATTAGACGACATTAATCATGTTAGTATTTGATTTAATGAGATGTTTATTTGTGTGCATTAGTCCAGGATTGTTTATGTCAGTTGTTTGGTGATGTGTTGAAACAGATGACAGGTGTGACGCTCACAAACAAACATCAGTCACAGCGTAACCTCGTTCAGTCCAGTGTGACTCCTGCACAATCACACACAACACTTCATTAAGACACGAGCGCACCGCAGGGACTCACACACACACACACACCACAGGACTGTAATTAAAGTCATTAGAACGCTTCTGAAACAGAAAAGAAAGGAGGAGACAGAAAAGAAGAGTACTGATAGAGACAGACACTAATGACAGTCAAAGACTCTCCATCACAAATATGATTCATCTCAAAGACAATGTGAATTTAATGACTCTATTGACTCGAATTGTGAATGATTTACTAGTGCAGAATGACACCAATCGGTTGGATTCACTACATCATGATTTCAGCAGCATGTGTCTTTTCGCATATTTAAGTACTAACCATCCAAAGAACATGAAACGCAATCACAAGTCAATACAAAAACAAGATCACTATACCAAATGTAATGCCGTTTCTAACTTACTTGAGCGTCTCCTGAGACATCTGTAGGTTGTAGCTGCGCTCTTGTTCAGGAAGTTTGGAGAACTCCACCAGACACGGATGCTGCCGTTTATTATCATCTCTCACCTGCATCATGAACCATATTTGTGTTAGAGAATGCAGGAATTCATAACAGACAATATGAGTGCAGCTTTATGGGAGAAATTAAACAAAATCTGTTAAGAAGACTGTATTTAAGACAGAACGTGAAGGTGCGCTTATGAACAGAACATCACACTGTGTGACTTTACAACACTGCAACTCTCTCTGTGACCAATCAGAGAGCTGGAATACAGTGACCATAAGCACAGATTCTTCAAGACATCAAGCCATTTATTTCTGTAAATCTGCTTAGAATGAAGCTCCATAAATAAACATGACTTGACTGATGGAGATCAAGAGTTTTCCACCACACACATATTCCACAAAAATACATGTATTTGATGTCAGTTAAATTAGGAACATTAAATGATAACAGCAGAACAATCCAACATTAACTATATTTCAAAGTAATTAAAAACCAAGCACATATTATGATTGCTCCATCATGTGACATGACTTGAAACCATTTGCAAGTTTTTGAAAAGCTATTAATTAATTCTATGAAATTATACAAATAAAAATTCTAAATGAATAAACATTATTTGAAATAAATTTAAATAATTGAATTTAAAATTAAACAATAATTCAAACAAAATAAAGCACTTAATAAAAAAGATTATTTTATTTGCTTGACTGTATGTCATGTGACCATTAACCAACATCAGTGAACCGTGAACATGCAAATGTGTTAATAAATTATTGAAATGCTTGGCTGACATAAAAAAGTTAATTCATCTCTAATTCAGAGGAAACGTTTGAATCCTCCACAGAGGACGAGTGTCTGACGTACCGCTCCGTAGGTCCAACCCAACTCAATCTTGTTCATCACCCACAGCTCATGGATGTTTTCTGCCAGTTTCTCTCGGATCCGCTCAAGATGTGGCGGCAACACAATCTAGACGGCAGAAACAAACACACACACACACACACACACACACACAATCATTACATCTGAACATATTCAAGAACAAACTCATTCAAACAACTGGTGTGTGTTCAGGTGTGTGTTCCTGACTGGTGTGTGTTCAGGTGTGTGTTCCTGACTGGTGTGTGTTCAGATGTGTGTGTTCCTGACTGGTGTGTGCTCAGGTGTGTGTGTGTGTGTGTACCTGACTGGTGTGTGTTCAGGTGTGTGTGTACCTAACTGGTGTGTGTTCAGGTGTGTGTGTGTACCTGGCTGGTGTCCACAGGTATCGGCGTGAAGGCCGCCTGTGACAGTGGGACCGTGGGTCCCAGGAGGTCGCGTGTTCTCCCGTGATCATGTTTGTACTCCTGACTGTGCTCCACACGCAGCTTCTCTCGTGGTAAAACGGCCTCAAAACATGGAGCATAACCAGACGGAGGCAGGAACTTGAACTCTCCATGACGACCACCCAACAGGAAGCGCACTCTGAAGAAGACAAGAGTTATTCACCAATCAGAGCAGGTTTCAGTTGTAGTTTACATATGACATTATGATGCTTTCACAACATTGAGCGGTTTTGACTCAGCCATTCATGTGAGCTATCTGTCAGACTGACCAATGGCAGAGAGGGGGTGTGGCTGATGGGACAGTGGGCATGTCTGGAGATGATGAGACTCACTTGACTCCGGCAGAGAAGGATACGACGGGGAAGAAGAGTCCGTCTGAGTTGAAGTTCTCAAACATTCCCTGGACCGGCTGACCGTTGATGCGGAAGGAGATGCTTGGAGCGCTGAGATCCAGACAGCAGCTGACCACATCCTCTGCCCGCAGCACGTGCTGATTGGGTGAGCTGACCGAACGCGCCACACAACCTGCCAATCAAAGTGCATGTTACAGTCACACGGCCTATGGCTATTTAAAACCGCTGATGTGCTGTTATGTGAGTAATGGTTTCACTACCATCAGCAGATATCTCACATCAGAACACACACACACACACACACACACACACACACACACATTTACTCAGCTCTCTAAATGGGGACATTCTGTAGACTTCTACTGATTTTATATACTGTAAATACCATAACCTTAACCATTCAACAGGTCATCAGAGATCAGGATGAGTGTGTTTCTTCATCAGGTTTGTAGAAATGTGTCTCTGCATCAGTGTCTCAGCAATGGATGCTCTGCAGTGAATGGGTGCCGTCAGAATGAGAGTCCAAACAGCTGATAAAAACATCACAATAATCCACACCACTCCAGTCCATCAGTTAACATCTGGAGAAGACAAAAGCTGAAACACATCCAGCATCAAGACGTTTGCAACTCAAATATGAGTTCATAATCCATAATAACGCTTCCTTCAGTGAAAAAGTGCTCTGGTGTAAATCTGCACAGATCAAGCAGCGTTTACAAACCAAAACAGTCCAAAACAGCTCTAAACAAATATGTGGCTGGATTTTGATGTGAGAGACGACAGGAGATGGACTTTTTCACTGGAGGAAGCGTTATTATGGATTATGGACTCGTATTTGAGTTAAAAACGTCTTAATGCTGGATTTGTTTCAGCTTTTGTCTTCTCCAGATGTTAACTGATGGACTGGAGTGCTGTGGATTATTGTGATGTTTTTATCAGCTGTTTGGACTCTCATTCTGACGGCAGAATGTTTCTAAAATGTTTATGTTCCGAGGCAGATTGCCAGCAACAGCTATTTTAGGATAGTTTGTGGTTTGGTCTTAGTGACTTAGGACTCCTCTTCACTACTCCTAACGTTTCACAGATTTAGGAGCTAGTTTTAGCGCTAAAACGCTTTGTGAAATACTCTTAGAGCAAAAATTTAGGAGTCCTAAATTTAGGACTGACACGCCCATTATTTTGACAGGCCCTGATGAAGAAACAAACTCATCCTAATCTTGGATGGCCTGAGGGTGAAGACATTTTCATTTTTGGGTGAACTACTCCTTTAAGTAGGCAAGCATGAGCACCACATAACAGCGATTAACAACTGAAGAAGCTAAAGCTCCTCTCTGTTGTTACCTGCCCACAGGTGTAGTCCATCAAAGCCGTATGAGTAGAGGTCGTCCCCGACGCCGTTCCCGCCCCAGCCCTCTCCTCCGCCCGGATACGGCCCGTAGCCCTGCGTTGATGCCCAGCCCACCCGCAGGTGAGTGGCTTCGGCCGTCACAAACGGCTCCACGTGGTCCACGATCAGCTCATAATACCACTTCCTGTACTGGGCGGAGCCTTCACTCACACCCAGGAAGATGTTGGGCCTCATGCTGAACGAGCGACACAGAGAGATGCATTGAGAGAGTGTGAGGGGACAGGAAGTGCGAGACAGGAAGTGATGAGGATGCTGTCCTACCTGCTGACGTGATTGACGAGCCGCGTCTGCAGCAGCAGGTCTCTGCCGGGCAGCAGGTTATCACAGATCAGGTGCTGATTGGAGCGAACGGCCACACCGTGACACACGCACAGAGAACACAGGACATCCAGCACCTGAACATCACAGACACAACGCCATCAGTCCGGCTACGAGCCAATCATCAGCTTATGCTACAAGCTCGAAATGCCACAATGCATGTTGACCTAAAATACACACTTCCACATACACAGGGCTCCAGACTAACATTTGAGAGCAGTGGCACCAGCGCCACTAAGTTCTGCAGATTTGGTAGCGCTGGGGGTGGTGTGTGGGAGAATTAAAATATAGATCATTTAATCATAAAATTACTATTGTTTTGCATTAATAAGTACAGTTACTAATAATATTACACGTTCATTTCTTGTTTATACAGATTTGACTGTAAAGCACTAAGCTCGAGTTGGGATGCATACAAAATTAACTTTTATTAACAAAAGTAACGTGCAAAATCTAATTTTTATATAGAAAATGCATCAATTCCACTCTTATTAAATGTACTATTATTGTTCTATAGTATTATATGGAACTGACCAACTTCAGTGATTATGTGTGATTTAGTCTCAAAAAAAAGAAAAGTTTGTGTTTTTCAAGGCACTTTGTGACTTTTCTTACTTGATACACAAAGTGTAAAATTCTTACAAAATCTGATTTCTTGATGATTTGATTTTTTATAATAGTGATTTTATAATTTCAAAATATAGAGAAAAAGTAGAAATTAATGACTAATAAGCCAGTAAGTGCTCCTCTGCTGCAGTTATATCGGATATCATTTTCATTTATTGTAAGTACTAAAAATAATTAAACATAATTAAAACTAAATAAACTAAACTTAAAACAAAACAAAAACTATACAGGTATAATAAAAGGGGGGCATCCAACAAAATTACTTAAACAGAAAACATAAAAATCTCATTCTAAATATTATCAAAAACTGTAACAGTTTATTGTTGATACTAAAATAACACTAGTTTGAAATATACAATAAGCAGGTTTATATACAATATTTGTACATGCTTGTACTGTACCTTAAATGTGAAAGATTTATGCTGATTCTTAGCTATTTGAATAAATGCATTTTAAATTATTGAAATAAAATCAAACAGATGCAAATACTTAATGAAATATGCCATGATTCATAACAACAGTGATAGATCAGTAATGATCTGAATTAAGGTGACAGTATTAAACATCAACAGATAAAGAACACAACCAACTGAGTAAAGCATGAAAACTAGTCATTGATAGAATGCCACACTGAACTTCTGAAGCTGTACAAATGAACGACTGAAATGAATCGACAGCACTACATGATCAAAAGAGAGTCTGACAGATTATCTGCAAAGCTCCCGAGACGCTGTCAGGTTCCTGTGGTTAAGTTCGCAGCATCACTAGTTTAGTCACCTTGTGGTTGCGTCCGTGTTTGTCCAGCAGTGAGATGATGGATTTGATGTGTCCCTCCTTAATGATGTTCAGAGCTTCTGGACTCTCCACAAGAACACAGTGCAGAACCTCCAGAATCCCTGCAGACACACACACACACACACACACACATCATCACACCATAACGATCCACTCGTTACAATAAATCTGTCCGGTGCTGGCAAAATGAGTCACAATGAGCAAATATTCAAAGATGAGTTATTTTTTATTTTACATTCTCTATCAAAATACCTTCAAAATGATGTATGATGTGTTGGAATCAGACGAAAAAAGACTGAGTTACACCTGTTTGAATTCGATAGAGTCAGCAAAGTCAATTCTGAGAAAAACTGAGTTAAAAGTTTTCTGAAGGTTCCAAAGCAAAATCACCCAGCAACATTACATCTTTTCCCCCACTTCTTTTCTTAATAATCATTACTAGATTAATAATCACTATATAGCTATTTTTAATTTTATCTTTGTTGTTATAAATAAGAACCGATGCAAAAAATAAATATAAGAAAGAGACAAGTGCATTGCCTAATTTTTTAATTTTACATCTAAACATAAGTATTCAAGTAAGAAAAACAAACAGTAAAATGTATAAATCACTTAAGTGTGTTCATTACAAATAAACAGAGAAAAGGTACTCCTCTCAGAAAACGTACTAATAAAGATAGTTTAATTACTATTTGGAGCACAGGGATCTCTAGATGAGGGCTTAAGGAACTCATTTTTGTGAAAATCTCAAATTCGACATTTTTCGCTTTTTTTTTTCCCGTAGCTCAAAATTAGTCTGTGCGCATTGCTAGTCATTTTGCCAGCATGGGTCACAAATAACGCTACATACCGGACGATGCTTCCAGCCTCTCCAGACGACTGATCAGCCAATCCAGAGAGCCGGAAAACTGAGCACAATTCTTCCTGTTTCCTCTGATCAGAGCAGCTACAGACAGACAGACAGATGATCATGTGACAGGAATAATACGATTCATTAGGAATGAAGCTCTTGAAAGGTTCACGAGGAACAGATGAACTATTACTGAATCACAGCAGTATGCAGTATATATATATACAGTGTGTGTTACAGCAGTAGTGCACTATGCTCAACACTGCTGTCAGCAGAGCACTAGTGAGTGATTGTGAACACAGTGCATCTCTCTCATGCAGCAGGACTCGGCTGAGTCGCAGTCAGCAGATTTCAGATGGAAAGTGCTGGAATTATATTCCAGCACTTTCCATCTGCACACATCAATAACCGGTGAAAGTGCTGGAATATAATTCGCACCCAGGTGCTCGTAGAGGGAGTTCAGGATGGACTTCCAGGATTCTCCTGCCTCTTTACCGGCCACGTCTGTAAAATGAGCCGCACTGCTGTACACATGCAGACGATCGATACACTCCAGCACCAGGTTGATCATTCCCTAGACACACACACACACACACACACAAACTCATGCATCCAGCTCACAGTTGAAATACAAGCTCGAAATGCCACAACACTTGATGATCTAAAATACACACTTCCACGTATACAAATATAAAAACCATCATCTAAAACCTAAAAGTTTACATCCATGTCAACTGATTAACTACACTTAAAACTAACAGATGTCATTGATTTTTGTTAAAAAAAAAAAATGTTTAGGCCTAATATATAAGATTTATGTATTTTAATTGCATATAAAATGTCCATCCATAAAACGAATGTGGAGCAGCTCAGATCATCTGTCAAGAAATGATCAAGTAAACTAGTACTACCTGATTTTTTGTAAACCATAAAAATAGATTTTTCAAAGTTGTAAATAAAACAAAGATTATTGAAATATGGTTTAAATGATAGTATTATTTCAGTTTCTCTACATCAGTATTTCAAGTTTAATTCAATGCGTAACTTATTTGTAATTATTTGTGATATTTACTAGCAATTTCTGAGTGAAAATGGTTTCATAGTTAGTCCTACACCAGATTTTTGTTCAGTGTATTGTGAATCACATGACTTAAGTTGTGCTTCTTCTACATGGTCACAACAACAGGAGAGCTCTGATTCTAAATGAAACGAATCCCACGCTGTGTCTGGTGTTTCTGTGATCCGTACCTCCTCCTGGAAGAGGTTCTGTCTGCTCTTGAGCGCTCGCAGGCGGTTCTGTTTGTCCTCGTGCTCCAGGTGCTCGTCGGGTGGCTGGAAGTATCCGATCAGATCCTGAAGACTCAGACTGACCGATTCGATGGGCAGATCGAGGGTGGACGTCTTCCCCTTCTTACTCAGAGCGTCTAGACCCCTGCGCTCAGGGAGGAGGTAGAGGACCGTTAACAGATAAAACACTCTGTGTGTGTGTGTGTGTGTGTGTGTGTTTATAAGTGGTTTTCAAGGGTTCACCTGAATCTGAGAGTGCTCTGGCCCAAAACTTTGATATGTACCTCAGACACAGGTCAGGACAATATTATTTTAGTATCATTGAGATACTATCTTGTTTTTTTTGTACATTTTTTAATTAGTTTTCATTGTTATAAACTTCTGTTTTCATTTTAATTGTAGTTAAATTTGGAATAATTTAGTTTTTTTTGTAAAATATGTCTATTTGGTTTTTATTAATTTTTATTTCAGTTTTAGTTCAGTTATTTTAAACTAACCCTAACAAAGAAATGCTGCCTTGTTTGAATAATGATGATAATCTTTGGAGACTGATTTTAGTAACCTCGGGTTCTCTGGAAATTTTAAAGAAATTTTAAACAAATATGCCAAACGGACCCGAGAAGACCTGAATTCTTAAAAAACTGTATTATTTAAAACAAATACATATTAAACAATTCCATGACAACGTTATTATTATTATTGCTTGCCCAAGCAGAAACACAATGTCCTGTTGCCAGATATTGATTACAGATAAACACGTAAATGCAGCTGATGTCAGACTGACTCAACTGAAAATCCATGGAAAACATATTCTACCACATATTTTCAGATGCACAAGTGTCAGAGAGAAGAACTTCAGATGTAGCTGCTTTTGACATCTGTGTCCAGTTGGACTTGGCTATAATTTTATCAATTTCTTCAGTTTTAAAAATGAATTTATGCAGGTGTCTAGCGTGTGCTGAATGATCATCCTTTACTCATAAAGTGATTGACAGGAAGTCCTCAATCAGAAGTAAACGTGTTACCTGATGAAGCGGTTGAAGAGGAAAACTGTGCTGCGAATGACTCTAGCGGTGCGCGACTCCTCGTGTTGTGATCGCGAGAGCGTCAAACCATCATCCATGTGACCCTCATGATGCATGATTGCCTAAAACACACACACACAGATTACATTTATCATCCACTCGAGAGAGAGTGTGTGTGTGTGTATTTGTGCGCTGCAGTAGTAATGATGTGGGTGTGAGAGTTTGACGTGTCTGTAATGAATCTCTCTGAGGAGTAGCTCACGGGCGTCACGTATGAATGAATCCATCACACTGAACTCACAGTGACACACACACACACACTCACATCCTGTCAAACTAGGGATGCACGATATTGGATTTTTGCTGATATCCGATATGCCGATATTTTTTAACTCATTTTTGCCGATACCGATATATTTTCTTTTGTTTGGAAACAACACCAAGTCTCTCCTGTGCAGAGATTCTAAACAAATTATTTTTAATTTTGGTTAGAATTAAAACCTTTAGCTTATTTGTTAGAATTAAATAAACAATAACAACGTGCTTTTATAATGAGAGTACATTGAAAGCTTTGAAAATAATTATAAATCAACTATAAATCAATCACTTTTTTCAGACAGATGCAATGGTAACCTTTAACATTTTATTTGAAGATTTAACATTTGTAGATGATCTAAAGAAAAGGAGTTGTAATCTGTTTAAAATTTTTTTTTAAAAATTAAACATTAATAAATAAATCCGTATATATTAAAAAATTTTCATTTACAAGTGTCAAGTTTGTGATTTTTATTCATGTAAGCTATATCTTCTGACCTTTAAATGAAAATATACTTGTGATTTTATGACATCAGTTACTGCTTTGTTTAATCAGAAATACAATCTTAATGTTACTTAACACTATGAATGGCTGTGAACACTATAAAGTGGAGCAATTCCAACGTTGCAAGGACAGTCTGGTGCTTCTGACTCACAGCCTGTAAGTACGTTTCGATATTTAAAGAATTTGCTACTGACGATTCAAACGCAAGTTTTGAGCAGTGTAGAGTAGTGCTTGTGGGTGTGAGAGACACAGAGAGAGAATTCATTTCAGTGCTTTTATTTCCAACATGCGCTCATTCATGGCTGTATTATTTAATTCAGGCAAAGTTATGTCTTTATTGGGACAGACTGATGGATTAATTTACGTGACTCCGTGAGTTCGTCTCTATTTCTTATAGCCGAGCTGCATAAACTGCATATCAGGCATTTATGTAATACATCTAATTTGTGCATTAATGACTGTTATGTTAAATAAAGTTTACTGACTACAGCAAATCAAGTACCCATGCACGCCGTTGTTGTTGTCTCGTCTCCCCTCAGACGCGCTGCAATGGCGATCCTGCACGTAGTTCTCAAAACACCCACAAGATGGCGGCGTTTATCGGTGAATCCGATATTACAAAACCGATTATGGTAAAATGCTTAAATATTGGGAAAAATAACAGTAAATCGATATATCGGTCGATCTCTACATGCGAGTTATTCGTCTTATCGGCAAGACATATCAGCATAATTGTACATGTCGGACTGATACCGATGTTTACATTTTAAGCCATTATCGGCCGATTCCGATATCGTTCGATAACATCCCTATGTCAACCGCTTTCATATAAAGCCACGTTACATTCAGCTGACGTCACCTTCCTCTGAACTCCGCCCATTCGCGCACACTTGGCGTCCATAGACTGGTACGTGAGCCAGAGCCCAGTGTCCACATGCTGGATATAACAGACCGAGTCGCCGTATTTGATGTCCGGGACACCCATCCCATCTACCTCCTTCCTCAGGCCAAAGTCCAGCTTCTCCTGCAGGAGGACGAGCAGAGGATCATGGGTAAACACTGATTCAGTCACCAAAAATTTCAATTTAAAAACCATATTCCTTTTCATTTGAATTCAATAGCTCTCAACACACAGGAAGAGAAATTCACTGTATTTAATCACACAGTTCAACAGTGTACTTCATCAAAATACAAATCATTAAAATAGGTACACTTAAAAATGTGTATTAATTATGAACAATTATGGAAGCGAACAATTGTGTAATTATTAAATTATTAAAACAGGTAATTGCAACTATTTTTGAACAATCTTTTTTTTTTTTTAGTTTATATCTCACAATTCTGTTAATTCTCTGAAAAAAGTCAAAATTGTGAGATAAAAAGTTTAAATTATCTTTTTTATATTTTATTTATTAACTCTTTCCCCACCAAACACAGATCCGTTATTCATGAGACAACGCTTCCCCGCCAACCATGTAATTTTCCGTGTTCTCTCTGTTATACGCTAGGGGGCGCTATTACGCACCTCCTGAATGAGTCTAGAAAGTGCCGATCAAAAACACAGACGAGGAAGACGCAGAAAGAGCGATCTCATATGAGAGCATATGCATATGAAAAATAATGCCATCATCAACACCAACCGCATATAAATGAAAACTGCCTAAAGTTACAGAGTGAAATGTGGATCCAGAAAGTGTTAAAGCTTTGAGACACTGATGGAAGCCATCTACTGCATCTTTGCTTTGATAATATTACTGAATATGATCCAGATGTAGTATTTGATAAAAATGCTATTTTCTCAGCTTTTTGCTCAAAATTTTGCTTTTTTTTACGAAATCTACCTACATTCAAGTGTTGATTAAAAAAACAATGCTTGAAGCTAGAATAAAACAGATTGTTTTGTTTGAAAGTAAAGGGGCTGATCTTTATTTTGATGTATTGCATGTTCAGATATTCATACAACAAAATATTCTGGGGGCCATGATATTTTAGTGAAAATCAGCAAAAATGCTGGCAGTGGCTGGCAACTTTTTTCAAAAACACTGGCGGGGAAAGAGTTAAAACTATTTTTTTCCATAATCATTAAAAAAATAATGACATTTTAAATCACTGATACGTAAAACACGTTTTATCTAAACTCATTAATAAATCAATATTGATAAAACAATTAAGAGCCATCAATAATTTTTAATATAAAAACACATAAGGCTAAGGTCCTGTTTGCTGCTTTAAATACCAATTCAATTCAAATTCAGGAACTATGTCAGAATTTATTTTGACTTATTTTGATCCTCATATGCAGATGAACTGATCTAATGACGAGCGTTTGAGGCACTTCAGGTTCGTGTGGCGTCAGTCTCACTTTTGAGGAACGGAAGCAGAAAGCCGTTGATTTGACGTCCGCTTTCTCCTTGTCCATTAGCAGCAACCCTTGATCGTCCATCATGCTGAGATACTTCCCGGTGGTCACGTGACGCAACCGAAACAGCTGACCCCAGCGGATGTGACTGCCGCTCCACCTGCACACAGCGAGATGACAGGCTTCAGCACACCCACAATGCACTGCGGCACACACACACTAAACCAGTCAGCTAATGATGACTGAAATGCATGTCGGTATCAAACAGTAAGCATCATTTGGCTTCGTAAGACTTGATGTATAGTGCATACGATCAACTGTTATGATGCTTTCATGACAAACCGCAGCTCAGAGACTCGATGCTCACAATGAAAACCTGCACAGGCGTTGATTTGTAATTCAAAAGCAGAAAGTAAACTGTGTTGGGCTCCTGCTCCAGTATTTGGCCCCAACCCCAAAATGCCACTTTGATAAAATGCTCCAACTTCAGCGTCCTGGATTATTTTTAGTCTGTGAAGAGCTGACGTCCTGCAGTGTGTAATTAAAAGCTTCATGTGAACGCAAACCCGGTCGCTGCCAGAGGGGTCAAACGTGAAGGAACGCATCAGAGATCACTGTCCTGATGACATCAGCACTGCGGCATGATGGAAACCTCACAGGGTCAGTCTGTGCTCTACAGGTTCATATGGAGGTACAACAGTAAATAGCCTTTTGTGTCTTTCACTTCATGTCACGTCATTTTCTAAATGTGTAAACAGAACTAATAATAAATTGAAACGGAATCAGCATATTAGAATGATTTCTGAAGGATCATGTGACAGTGAAGACTGGAGTAATGATGCTGAAAATTCAGCTGCGCATCAGAAATAAATTACAGTTTAACACATATTCACATAGAAAACAGCTGTTTGAAATTGCATTAAAATTTCACAATATTTTTACTGTATTTCTGATCAAATAAATGCACCCAAGAGACTTCCCTCAAAAACAGTAAAAAAATTCCACACTTTTATAAATAATAAAAATGAACTGAAATAAAAAAGCAAGCTAATGCATTTGATTCATTGACGTATTTTATTCAAAAGTGGCAGTGCAAGTGTCCCCGGCTGTCGTATTGAGAGATGTTTTATTGCACTTTTCCCTCAGTAGGACAGAACACAGCACAGATCTCATTTATGGTGCACTCATGCACTCAAGAGTTCCTCCACAGCACTGAAGTACTGTGAGCGCATGAATCAAGACTCCTTATCAGCACAGACAGAGAAACGCTGATTCACTCACGCCACTCGAAGCGTCTCCAGCCTCCAGAGGGATCTGGCGTGGATGGACACGGCTCCACCCTCGTAATGCACCGTCCTGAAGGAGACAAAACCAACATATGAGTGTCTACATATCAGACCATATTGTAAATCTACAGTGCAATGCTATTTTAAACAGACCAATGCAGAGCAGAATCACAAATGAAGCAGAGCTCGATGAACAAAATACTTCAAATGTCATTGTTTCTGACTATGTGTTTTGTCAGATATTAGATATTATCAGTATAAGCCCAACACATAACAGCCATAATTGTTCTGAATGACAAATGAATTAAAATTTCAGTTAAATGATTTGACTGAAGTATTTGATTTGTATTTAATTAAATTTTTTATTTTATTTTATGGACTCACAAAACTGTATATGGCTAGAAAAAAAACAAGGAAATGTCTTTGAAAATTAAAATGTGAAAATCTAAATTCCTAACACTTTGGCACAGCAGAAGTAGTGCAAAGAATTGAGGCCAGTATTGACATCACTTCCTGTGCAGCATAAAACAAAAACCACCATATTAAAACAATAATATTCTGTGTGAGAGTCTCAAAGGCAGCTGAAGGTTGAGAAGCGGAGCTCAGGCTGTAGATGTGGATTAAAAAAAACTAAAAATACACAATGATTATTAAGACAGCATCATTCATAAGACGTCTCCTCCTGACGGTCTGCGTCTGACCTCAAACTGCAGTCTGAGGATCACAATCAGCGTCTGGAACAAGATGTGCGCTGGGAACGTTTCTGGTTTGACTACTGCTGCTTTACAATGAGAGAGAAAGACACACACCTACACACAAACACGGTCCCACAATGCAGCGCTCCTCGCAACACACACTTGCGTAACACTCGTGCAAGAACATCTCTTATTCGAGTTTAAAGAGACGGATGGATACAGAGAAAGTTCTTTGAATTCATGCATTCAAAAGCAGACGTGACACGCTCAAGGCCAATGGTGACGAGAAACACAGATAAAGAGAAACTCAAACCCTGAGAGGAACAGACTTCAGCTTTATATGTGAAGCTGAGGAGCTCAAACTCATACTAACTAACGATTTATACATTCTTGTAGCTCAAACAGCAACGCCAAGGTCATGGGTTCGATTCCCAGGGAATGCAAGAACTGATCGAATGTAGACCCTGAATGCAATGCAAGTTATGGATAGACCACATTTAGCTTTTGTTTTATTTTTAATGATTAAATGATTTTAGGAGGGATCTGGATCTCAGTCTGTTTGTTTTTTTGGGTTATATAGTTTGCGGTAGAGAGAGGAACAGGGTAACACATTTCTATCTGTGCCTGATGTCCCACAGAGGACAGGTGTTTCTGTAATTACAGCAGCACACATACAGCCACACCAGATCTCATTCTGTCTCACAGAAGCTCATGACAAGACCCGAGAGACTCTCATCCGAGCCTCTGTTTCTACTGAAGAACAAGCAAACGTCCTACTTTAGCATCAGGAGTGTGTTACGACAGAGAGAGAAACTGGAGTGAGATGTTAAAGGTCTCATATTCTGCACATCTTCATTTCAGTTAGTTAGTCAAGGTGTCATTCATGGAGTTCTCATCCTAATCTACACAGCACATTAAACTCTTATTTTGATGCAGGCACTTCAGATATAAGCACAAATGTATATCCAGATCTCCTCAAAGGGACACTGACAGCATCCAGCCACAGCGGCCGACCTCAGAAGATGGATGCATCACACTCTATAAAGAGTGTTTAATAAACCTCAACACACAGCGCTGACCATCACGGTCCAGATGGAGCAGTGAACCATGAAGAACCAGATACACACAACACAACATCTCCACATCATCTACACCAGCGCTTCTCAACCAATTTAACCCTATTGGCCACAACAACATTCAAAGTTTCTGTACAATCAATTTTACTTCCAGACGTTTTAAGAGCTGAAAGTTCCTCAACGTTCCTGCTCTTTTTAACCAACAAATCTGCAGAACTTTTCCAGGTTTTTTTGCGATTTACTTTGCGATTTACTAATTTCTTCCCGATACAATACTTTAGAGCTCAGCGTTACTAGAAAAATTCATTCATTATAAAACTGCCCATGGCATTTTAGCATTTTATACATTTTACAGCTAGAAGGTCACACCTTTATAATAAGTCTTCCTCATACTATATATCCAGGTTTTCCAAGACTGTGTGAATCCTGTTTCTTCAAAGGGAACAAACTGTTGTTGAGGGACTGAATTAAAATAAGAAATATCTTGATTTTTTTTTAGTTGTTTTAGCTTATTTTAATGCTTGTTTTGTATTATTTTAAATAATTTTAAGTCATCTCGAGGCCCCTGGTGGACCCTGGTCCCCTGGTTGAGAACCACTGACCCACAGGAACAGAAAGCAGAAGTCCAAACTCAGGCTGTCAGCAAGCAAACGGACCCCTAAAAGGAGCAGTTCACCAAACATGATGATTGTGTCATCATTTGACAGCATCTGTCCTCATTCACTCTCACTGCACAGAAAAACAGCAGCTGGAACACTCTGCTAAGCATCTCTTCCGGTGCGCCACAGAAGAATGAACGTCTACAGCTTTAGAGCAACATGAGGGTGAGTGAATGATGACAGATTTGATGTTTTTGCGTGAACTAGTCTTTTATATCAGTGAACGCCACTGGGCCACAAGGTAGATGAATCCTGACCTGCGCTGTTCCTCTCCGTGTTCTCCGGACGGGACGGTCAAACACTCGTCCATGTGACCATGCAGCAGCCGCAGAACATCTCCACCAATCAGGAAGCCTGAAACACACGGTACTGAGTAAATGAGCAGGAAGTGGAATGTAGAGTGACATAAGCGTGTCAAACACTCACACACACGTTCGCTCACCCTGAGCCACTTCACTGCCGGAGCAGATCGGAGCCACACTCCAGAGAGTCTGCTGGAAAGCTGCGTCCACATGCAAACTGCCGTTACCGTACGACAAGTGCTGGAACAGAGAGATTCAGATTCATCAGCGTGTTTTTGACGAGTTTTAGCTGACATGCAGCCATCAGGCTCTGATTCTGGTAAAACTCACCAGGTATCGCTCAGATGATACGCTGACCAGGATGAGGTCATCACCCACTCGCACCTTCTCACCCTCTGACCTCTGCTTGGACGCCGGGTGGATGGTCCACCAGCACGCCTCACCTGTGCACACACACACACACACACACACACAGTTATAAATCAACACAAAACTACAACCGAAAACTAATAAAAATGACAAAAACACAACAAAATGTGACCCTGGACCACAAAACCAGTCATAAGTGAAATTGAATAAATAATCTTTCCATTGATGTATGGTTTGTTAGGATCGGACAATACTTGAGATACAACTATTTGAAAATCTGGAATCTGAGGGAGCAAAAAAATCTAAATATTGAGAAAATCACCTTTAAAGTTGTTCAAATGAAGTTCTAAGCAATGCATATTACTAATCAAAAATTAAACCTGCAGTCTGTAACTTTTTTAGGTAAATAATCTGAAATCAATATTTGAGAAAGTACATAACTTAGCCCAATTCACAACGGTTATCTTATAATAATGTTTTCAAATTTGAGTGGTATGGGTAGGTTTACGTGGGAAATTCGAGCATGGCACTGCGTCATTACGTCACGTCTGTAAACATAAAGAAGTTTTCCCGGCTACTAGGCTTTCACATGTGAGGATCCTGCAGGCGATGGAACGTTTATAGCCTTTTCTCACAGCAGCTGGAATAATTGTATTCCAGAAAGGATTATGTGTTTATATGAAACATGTGAATGAAATTACAATGTCATCATCTTTACCTCAAAATGTAAAACACAATGTACATAACTTTTTCAGTTTATATACTATTACATTGGAACCTAGATTTAACATTTTATAAATTTGTAATCAACACTGGGACTACACAAGATTTGTATTTTAAAGAAAACCAGTTCGAAGGGACCATAGTTTGCTTTTTGGGTTAAAAGAATTTCTTAACATGAAATTCGAATGGTATGACAATTAGAGATTAGACTGTACAGAAATTGAAATCTACACGCTAATACACACTATACTCATTGTCACGCAATGCTGATGTCAGGAGTCCGGGTCCTGCGTTTCTCCCTCTCACCACCAGAGGTCACTGTCTCCCGGATTCAATTCCCCTAACTCCACTCACCTCGTTATTGAATCATTTGCCCCAGCTGTTTTCCTGATTGTTTAATATCTGTCTGCCTTGTGCCCCGTGTATGTCTTGTTTTCAGTGCTTGTGTTAGCTCTGGCTTTTTCCCCTTCGGGGTGGTTTCATTTGTGTTTTGGTTTATTTTGTAATTTGTAAATAAAGAAACACCATTTGCCAGCATTTGAGTCTTCATGTCTCCCGTCCCGTGACAGCTGATGTTGTTAACATTAATAATTTGAGAATAAAGTATAACAATAATAATAATTTGCACGGTTAGATGTGATATGAGCTATCCGATCGTTAGATTTAATCACCATTGGTAGCGCGATTTATTGTAATGCTTTTTTCCTCAGTTGGTCAGAACAAACGTGGCAGACTTGTTACTTGTTCAGATGGCAATATATGGTGAAAATTCTTATTTGGGTCGTACGTAGGAAATATCTTCATGGAACATGATCTTTACTTAATATCCAAATGATTTTTGGCATAAAAGAAAAATGTATCATTTTGACCCATACAATGTATTGTTGGCTATTGCTACAAATATAGCTGTGCTGCTTATGACTGCTTTTGTGCTCCAGGGTCAAAACTAAAACTTTTACTAAAACTAACATGAAAATACAAAATAACTCAAAATATAAACAAAAACTATAACAGCATCTCAATGATACTAAACTGCGAAACATTCAATCAGGGGACATAAACAGGAAGTGACATCACCTGTCGTGTCTTCCTGAAGCCCCACATCAAACGCCAGTTTATCGGTGGATGAGTGAGCCGTAGACAGACAGCACAGATACTGGAGAGAGAAACACATCGACACGTGAATCTCTCACACACACACACACACACACACACACACACACACACACACACACACACACACACACACAGATGTGCCGTCAGAGAAACACACACCATCCCACTGTAGGAGTGTCTCAGTAAGACTGCGTGACCGTAGAGCAGCGTCCGGTGACCTCCGCCCTGTGCCGTCTGAAACAAACACACACACACACACACACACACACAGATCGTTGATACAAACTCATGACTGTTAATTAATGTGACTCATTAACAATATGACACTAATCAGCTTCACATTCACAGCAAAAATCACACACAAATATATATGTATTTAATTATAACATCATATTTACATATTTAAATATGTAAAATATTTTTAACGTCTACGTATACAAATATTTCAATATAAATGTACATATTAAAAAATACATTAAAATATTTCTAGATATAAAATATGTGTGTGCTTGTGTATAGGGTATTTTAAAATATTTATTTACAATAAATATTTATTGTTGCATTTAGGGTATTTTAAAATATTTATTTAAATTATTCATTTATTTATTGTTTTATACAAAGATATTAAAAGCATGTATAATATTTTAAAATCATATAATAGATGATTATTTTAAAACCATTTCAACTTAAATATTTATTTTAAAGTACCCTGCTATTTTCAGTAAAACTTCTGTTTCAAAACAATCGATTTGCATATAAATGGACAAAACAAATATCAATGTACACACCATAAACAAACATGAAGAATCCTGATACGTCAGACGAGTCTAAATGTGTTTGAGTGTTTTTCCATCGTGAGGCTGATGTTCCTGGGAATCAGCACTTCCCGTGTGTGTGTGTGTGTGTGTGTGTGTGTGTGTGTTTTAATGGCTCTCTCAAGGCCGAGTGTGTGTGTGTATCAGGTAATGGCTGCAGTAATGCTTCAGGACAGGAAGAACAGGACCTTTATTTTCTCATTACACTCACTCCAGTGCTCGCCTCTCTTTTCTCCCACTGGAATTAGTTCACTGTACAGCTACATTACATTACACTACATCACATCACTGTGGGACGCACAACAACGACACGGACACACACATGGACTCCTACCTTCATCATGAATTTCTGTGGCCCATAAGAGGAAGAAAGACATTGTTAATCACAGATCAGAATCTACAGCTCATGATGCAATCATCAACACTAACACACTACTGAATGATCTGCAGTATGCAGCATGTACACTGTGCACTGGAAGCATGAATGATGTACAACATCACACTCTATCCCACAACGCAATGTGCTCAACTACACCTTCCATTTCCAGTGTGATTGATTTTCCTGACTGATATGATTTATAAATGTTTTTGAACTAATGTTTTTATCTGCAGGTAACTGGACGTCACTCACTGATGAGGTCATGTGACTAATTATCGTTACATACTGCATACTGTTTCGCTCACTGTTGAGAACGGTCAGTGTTCAGTGTATACTGTGCAGCACTGTCAGTCACATGATCTCTTCCTTTGCTGAAGAACACAAGCACACAGACGAAGCTCGCAGAGTTCAGAGGTCAACGGTCAGACTGACTGCAGAATCAATACAGATCATCTAATATGATTGTTCAGAAAAATATTTCCCTCCATATAAAATAAAAATGAAATTCTCAAAAACAAATCTAAATGAACAAGAATGCAAGAAAGTGAGCAAACTTCATCATTACTGGAATATCTAATCATTCTTCAGTCAAGATAAATTTATTGGAGATGCACAATAACACAAGATAACAAAATGTCTGTTTTTGAGGATTTTTTAACATTGACCAGTAAGGTCTGGCAAATGAAATAATAGTCTTTTTTCATGCTTTATGGCTTACTGATGGAGTTTTGGTTCCTCTGGCTTGCTTAGTTGGGGACACTTAATTTCCAGCAATATCGTCAACTTGATTGCACAGATGCTATTAGAATGGAACTGAGCTGGATGATGACATCAGTGAATTCAATGATGAACTGCCTTTAACTAAAAATAGTGTTTACTATTGTCCTTTTGCATTACCGACACACTATTTTCCTATTTGATACTGTAAAGCTGCTTTGACACAATCTGTATTGTTAAAAGTGCTATATAAATAAAGGTGACTTAACTTGACTTATATGGTCTGATATAATGAGAATATGGAAAAAAAAAACACTTCAACAAAAATATGCAATTTAGTACAGATGCTGATATTTACGTGACCAAAAATTATTTTCAGTAAAGTTTTGATTATGTTGATAATTTAGAGATCTTTATATGGTTAAGAACAAATATCTGCCGACGAGGTTCAGAAAAATCAACATCCCCATTGGAAGATATTGTTTCTTTTTCTAAGCATGATTAATTTTTATAGATTTTTCAAAAACAGAACTTCGTATCTGACGTCATTCTACAACTCCAGTAAATGCATCTAGATTTATGAATGTTTAGATGTTTGTACTGGAAAACAAGATACAAATAGTGAGGAAGAGCATCATGTCTGCAGCATTAAAGGACGTTCATGTGAACATGAGAATCACCCTCTTGAACCCACATGAATCACAATCACAAACATTCTGCTGAATCTCTCCTTAAGTGTTTCACAGAGGACTGAAAATCATATGGGTTCGATTCTCATCTCAGTCTGATCCGTTCCTTTAATGAAGGCAGAACCCAAACGATCAAAAAAAAGATTGGTGTGAAATTATGAGAATAAGAGTCATAATAAAGGCTGAATGTCTGGATCCCATGCTGTCAGAGCATGCTGATCTCAGATCAGGAGCATGAAGAGCATGCAGCAGATGAGTGAGTGTCTGTGTCTGTGTTGTGTGTGTGTGTGTGTCTGTGTGTGTGTGTGTGTGTGTGTGTGTGTGTGTGTGTGTCTGTGTCTGTGTCTGTGTGTGTGTGTGTGTGTGTGTGTGTGTGAGAATCCACGTACCCATTTCTCCATGTCTATGAGCTGTGGAGCAATGGACACACAACAGAAAGAAAAGAAAGGAAACGTCATGCTTCCATCATCATGAAGAAACACATCAGACTCCTTCATTTCAGCAGAGGATGATGGGATCTGTAGTTAAATCCTAGGGTTTCCCGTTTCTTTGTTATTCAATTTATATTTCTACTAATTATAAATGTTTGTTATTTGATGTGGGTGAATCGGTGTCACATTCACACCAAAATCACTAGGGGAAAAAAAATGATTCGATTGATGAAAGAAATCATCAATACACCTATAGGGTCATGAGAGGTCAAAGGTCGTTTTCTGCTCATGAATGAACGGAGCCGTGATGTGGATGTTTTATTGAAATGCTTTTTTGTTTTTAGTCACAAAAACAAAAGCTAAAACATCATTTCCTGCAGCATGTTAGTGAGTCCGATCAATTATTAGATCATTAATAAATGAGTCACAGCTGGAATGAGAAAGAAACAGAGAGCAGATAGTAGAAGAGCCTCATGCTGACCTCAGATCACACACAACATCTCAACGTGACCAGAACACGTCAGAGGGAATAATTCATGTTTGGCAGAATCATTATTCAATGAAAGGATCAAACTCCAGAAAGGAAGAAAGGCACCAGGAGTCATAACAGCAGTCAACATCAGCTTTTCAGTGTTTTTGATGCCAAAATCCTTCACATTTGATTATAACTGGTCGCTAGAGACCCCCTACCTAAAATATCAAGAATATATTTACATGTTAAAAGTTTTTAAAAAGGTGAATGAGAAAAGCATTGCAATGTTGTAAAGACAATAAAATTAAATAATTATTTCCCAAATTAAGTAATGGACTGAAAATATTTACATTTTATGAAGTCGAAAGTATATCTGAGATCATAATAATAAGAAGAAGAAAATATTTATTTTTCACCAAAACTATATGGAGAATTGTTTTTTTTAAAACATAATATTAATAATAATAATAATAATATTTTTTTTAAGTCACATGATACTTTATAAGTAAATCTCCATTGGCGTGTGTTTTAACTGAATGAGATCTAAAAACTCAATAATGATTTTAAATTTCAGTTTGTTTGTCATAAAAACATCACATGGCTTTATAAGACCTGGAATACTGCGTATGATCTAGTATGGACAATTTTTATGATACTTTTTCTCTTTTTCAGAGTTTGATCATCACTGACCTGTTGGTGAAAAGAGCAGCGCAAGCAAATCATGACAGATTCAGTATTTTTTGGCTGAATTATTTGTTGTTGTGATCGTGAATCAGTCAGACGGCTCTATCAAACACAAATATCAATGTCAGAGGTGTTTATTTCCTGTCGCTGATCCACTCGTCTCAGATGTTGATATGGATGTTAGTTTGATGTTCACGAGGAGTCAAACAGCAGCGCTGCACTTATATAACTGAACACATGAGTGAACGGAGACTGAACCTCCGTATACTGACCCTGTGTGTGTGTGATGGTGCAGTCTGCCCAGCACTCACACACACACACACACACACACACACACTCCACCCATCAGCTCTGAGGCTTCACTGCAGTGTGTAGGACTAAACTCTCTCTTGCCACGCATCAGACTTCTATAAATGAGATTTACATCACATCCTCCGAGCGCCTGCAAATGTGATCATGCCAACTGGACCTGAAAGAGAACTGTCATCATTAAAGTGTGATTCAGAGCGAGCGGCGAGCAGCGATTGGGTTTGATCTTCCCTTTTCCTCCTCCACATGTGACGCTTCTTCACGCGCAGTGAGACACTTCTGCATTGGCAGGCTCTATCTGTCTCTCTCTCACACCCACTGCATCTCACTGCGCTCCTGCTACGCTCAGCATTTACTCCTCCAGATCTCCTCTTTTATCCTGCACTGCTCTACCTACGGCACACACACACACACACACTCCACTGTGGATGTAATTCAGGGTTGTTATTTATTTATTCCAGTGCAGCAACAGGAAGAGCAGAGGAAGGCAAAACCAATCAATTCACAGAAGCAAACGTGATTCTTCCTCAAACAACACTGATCCATCCACACAAAATAATAATCAGACCATAAGCTTGTGATATATAGTGAACAAAGCTGAAGGGTGTTTGTCTAACGCAGGGGTTCATCAAACTGAGCTGATGAAAAGATAACAATGAATTCAATCATAAAAATGTCCATTTAAAACAAATAAATAACTTTAAAATATAAACAAATCAAAACACTTACAAAAGAAAGATGAAATATTCTATTTGAAAAAATAATAATAATTGCAAAAAAAAAAAATCTAAATAAGACACTTTGTTCAGTTGCATGTCATGTGACCAGTAACATTTAGAATGTGTTGTTAAATTATTGAAATATATAAGACTTCAAGAAAATATTTGAACTCATAATCGAAAATAATTGAAAGTTTGTGAATCCCTGATCAAACGCAACACATGCCACAGCAACTGCATTCACTATATGAATATAATTATATTTAAAATCTTAAATTTATTATCAAGGTTTCACTGAAAAACATTACAGTTATAAATACAGTAAGTTTCAAACTCTATATTAAAAGTGAATAAATGTGTTTACAAAAGAATCAGCAGGAACACTAAAGATTTCAGCAATGAAACACTTTCACATGCTGCACTAAATCAAGAATCACACAGGAATCATGATTCTTGAATCTAAATCAAATAAAATGATGCTGTGCCTAAATATAAAACAAACAACACCATCCAAATCCCTGTGTCACTTCCTGTGTGTCTCTGCTAACTAGCTGTAGACACACACAGAGAGGTTTGGAACAGATAATACACCTGTGATCCAGAGTGAATCATGTGACCGGCCGACCTGACCGCATGAACCCGCCAACAACAGATCAAACGGAGGGCAGGTGAGTCAGAGCCGCCGCATGACACACACACACACACACACACACACAGATTTGCGCATTCAGGCTCACTCACAAACACACACGCTTACATACACACACTCATACACACACAGACTCAGTCTCACATTTTAACAATTTATTTAAGTCCGCTTAAAAGAAATGATCTACAGGCACATAAATATTATAGATGCAGTTAAATATATGTACACAATCATGGACCGGTGGCATACAGCAGGTCTTCACAATATCAAACATGTGATTTAATTGTTATGAGTATAAATAACAATATCTCCGGCATATACGGTGACTGCTTATAATAGCAGACAAAGCACAGCACTTTGCTAAACACTTAACCCTCTTTTTGGGCATCACAAGTTGTTGAAGTCCTCTTACAATCAGCCTGTGTGTGTGTGTGTGTGTGTGTGTGTGTGTGTGTGTCCTAAGCTGCCAAATATGAAAACCAGTAGTCGGCCCCGATATCACACACACACACACACACACACACACACACACACACACACACACCAGTGCTCCAGACTCATTCTTCCCACAGGTCGCTCTTTTACGACTAACTTTCTCAGCTGGTCGCACGAGCACATAATTTGGTTGCATTTTTTGTGTTTTATTTTTTATTTTTGGCTACAAAATGTTACTAATCAATGCATGTTGATGAACTTTTATCATAGTTTATAGTTATATGGTAATGAAAGTGGTTAACATTCAACCCATCCTTTTTATCAGTAGTATTATTTGGGATTTTAATTTTGTGAACAGGTGTTCCTCTTTTGCTATGTTATAAGCCTTGTCACATTTTACAAGAAAGAATTATTGTCTGTTTTGCTTACATCTATACACCTTTCACTTTTTAAGACTAAAACAAAAGATGGATTCATTGTTATTCTTATTAAAAAGCACAGCAACAATAAAACAGTAAGATACAATGACAAACTATTTCGGTTTGTCGTTTGATGTTTCTCATATGCAACAGAAATGGCAGCGTCTATGTATCTATCTAACAATGTGGTGGTCGCGCCAGTGCAACCGCGCACAAAATCTAGTCGCACCGGCAGAAATAATGGTCGCAAAATGTGACCATTTGGTCGCAGTCTGGAGCCCTGCACACACATACACTCGCACACACACACACACACACACACACACGCGCAGACTTACACACTCACCCGCACACACAAACAGAATTACAGATTTAGCCTGGGAGCAAATGTTGCTTTGTAAGTACTGACAAACTTATATTTCCTATAAACATTTTGATGACTTTTTAAATATAACATACTAAGATAACATACTAGGTTAATAGATTTAAACATTATTACAACATATCTAATCGTTCCCATGACACTGATGCTGTAATAGCAGTGATGGGACAGTGAAGAGTGCCGTATTCAGACAGCAGAGTGATGCTGCATTGATGCTTCTGTCTCTATGGCAACTGACATCAAATCTCTGTGTAACACTGCGAGTTCACTTTATATTCACATTCATGCAGTTCAATCACTTTTGACCTTAAAGGTCCTTGCACACTGAGTCCGAAATTTTCATATGCGTTTTATCGCATTCGTCATCCTAAAAATTCGTCACACGCAGAAACCTTGCACACTGAGTCTGATGCGTATTAATTAATCCGTTGTCAAGCATTGAGGATGATTTTGTTGTCCTCTCTCTTCTTAAAAAGAGAAAAAGAAAGGCAATATTGGGTCCATCCGATCCTGAGATACAGAGAGGAAGGAGAGTTCCTCTCCTTATTAAGGAGCAGCAGGATTATCACGGGAGATTCAAAGTTTACTTCAGGATGTCATTGTCTCAGTTTGATGCTTTGTTAGCGATACTAGAGCCACATATTAAAAAGAAGACCACCAATTTCGGCGAAGTCAGTGTGCAAGAATCTTTACAGTGCTTTGTGCTGCGAGACGAAGTGGATCAACTTGACAATCGGCATTCTGGATTTTGGCGATCGCTTGTGGCTCTGAATTATCAAAACACCTCTCAAAGTGCTTGCTACGGATGCGAAAAACGTAGAAAATCGAACCCAATCTGAATTTCTTAATGACGGAAGAACGTTTTGGAGGCGATGTGTAAACGTGATTGACACAACGTGAGGTTGTATTTATTTTTTAACGTGTGAAAATTTCAGACTCAGTGTGCAATGGCCTTAACAAACTGACAGGATTTCTCATCTCCATCCATTACTGGTGAATCAATCACCTGTCAAATGTCATAATGGTGAGAGTTTTATGGGAGGAGTAGTTCACTCATTATTTTCATGCTTCAATCAGATGTTTATAGCTTTGGTTGAGATCTCTGATGGACAAGTGCACACGTGTGTGTGTCCCAGTGAAAGCGTGGCAGAAGCAGCACTCACCCCTTCCGCTCTCTCCTCGGTGTTAGCCAGCATCTCCTGCAGCGCTCGCACAGACAGCGACTGCTCCAGCACAAACGTGCATATGGACAGATCTGGAGGAACGTTCTGGAAACACACATCATTCAGCTCAGCTCATGTTTAACTCTTGTATTATGCTCAAATTCTGAGTGCAAATTTTATGTTGCAGATCAAACTGACCCTAAATGGATTCAATTCAATTCACCAAAAATCACACTATGAAAAAAAATCATGTGAAAACATGAATACTTCTCACACATTACATCAAAAATAAACATCAGAACAAGCTTTTATAAATGTATCTATTTTTAAAGCATTTCTTCACTTTTAAAAAAAAAAAAAAAAAAAGAAATTTATAAACAGTTTTCAAATTTATAAATTATTGTAAATAATTATATTTTATTTAAAATTTTAAATGTTTTTATTATTATTATTATTATTATACTATTTACAGCAGAGCACGGTGATAGCAATGCCAAGATCATGGGTTTGATTCCCAGCCAAATAACTGTGCTTGATAAAAATCAAGCACAAATCAATCGGGTGGGGGGTGTTGTTATGCAGCTGCTGTTAACCAAGAAATTGCGAGTCAAATTGAACATCATAAATTTAATAAACTTTTGCATACACATTCCACAAAACCTCAGAGCGTCAAAACTTTCCAGGCATGTTCTTGACCGTAAATGAGAAACTGTCATAACGTATAAAAATGTATAATGTATAAAAAAAATAAATTTAAATCCCAGATTAAGCAGTATTTTTGAAAAGTCTATTTTGTGTTAACACAAGGGTTACAGAAACTCAAAGCAGCTCCTGCTGGACTAACGGGTGAAGATCTGGGCTGCTGACTAAAAGGCTGCAGGTTCAAAAACTCCAGCAGTATCTGATGAGTCTCTGTGCTTCAGTTGGCTAGATTTGTGTGTGTTTCTCGAGCAGATAAATGTAGCTTGTGTTTGCATGTTATGATCACTGTGAAAGTGAGTGAAAAACATTATTACCAGCAATTTGAGGACAGAATGAGTCAAATGAGGCCAGTGCCATTAGAAACATGATGATTTGAGCTCCTCAGACAGACCTGAGCAATCAAACAGAATTATTGCGCCCTCTCATCTCATGAGGAGTCTTTATGAGAGCAATGATTAAATGATTCACAGCCTCAGCAGACTCACTGATGATTCATTCAGCTTCGTACTGAACAATCAATCCTGATCCACAATGAGTTTGAATACGCTTTGCTTACTAAAAACCGTGTTAATGATTTTTTAGAATACTTTTTCTTCAAAAAAAAAAAAAATTTCAATATTTTACAGTGAAATCAATTGTAAAAGTTAATGTAATATACTTAATCTGTCATTATCAGAGTTTTGTTGACGTGGTGAAATAATGATGTGTCTGAATCAAACTCCACGCAGCAGAAATACTTTATTCTCATTAGAGTGTTGCTGGGATTTAAGACACATCATTAGTGAAGATGTGAGACACGTACCTTTGAGTTGGACGTGGACTCGAGGAAACAGAGTCTGTTCCCGAAGCCCTCGGCAGCCAGACAGAGCTTCTGCTGCTCCTTATGGACCATCGCGGAGCACTGGAGGACCACCTCATCATCCTGAAACAAACACAACACCACACACTGACCGTCATCTGGAGCAGAGATTCACAACCTGAGCTAATAATGCATTAAATCATAAAAAATATCAATTTTTAAATAATGTAAAATAAAAAGAATCCAAATAAACCACCTACTAAAAACAGAGAAAATATTTTTATTTTAATAAATTAAAATAATTTAAAAATCAAAAATACTCACTAAAATTATTAAATATTTTATTTGAAAAAAGTAAAAATTTAAACAAAATTAAAGACTGCAAAGATTAAATATTTAATTTGAAACAAATATAATTTAAAATAATCAAAATAAAACACTTCAAAAGATTAAATATTTTATTTGAAAAAAAAAAAAATCTAAAAATCTAAATAAAGCAAATGGAGATAAATTAAAATCTCAGGTGGATCTTAATAAAGTATTTTAGTGGTTCGACTGACAAAACAGTTTGGGAATCCTCTGCACTAAACAATAATCATAATGCCAAAAGGATTTTCATATCCATGCACACATTCTCTCAGATGAACGAGTGAAATATCTCTGAAGATGTTATGTATGTTCTGGAATAATCAACACTATTCATGATCCTCAAAGCTTCAGGAGGTCAGAGATAGTCAGATGAAGCGCTGCAGCTCTAAATGTGCTTCTGAATGTCCTCCTACACACACTGATGGATGTGGAGCGCATGCGCATGTGTGTGTGTGTATGATGTGGGGGCTCCATGTCCGCCTCCGCCAGGAAACCCCTCTGCATTTCCCTCGTAACCCCCCCCCATATGTGTGTGTCTGTGTCTGTCTGTGTGTGTGTGTGTGTCTGTGTCTGTGTCTGTGTCTGTGTCTGTGTCTGTGTCTGTGTGTATGTGTATGTGTATGTGTATGTGTATGTGTATGTGTCTGTGTCTGTGTGTGTGATGTGTGCAGCACTTCCAAAACAGCGACATTACTGAGGAGAGCCAACACACACCAGACACTGCAGGAGAACTTCACAACATGCCACTGCAGATACAGGCAGCACTGCGGGAGAACAGCACACGTGTGCACGCGCATGTGTGCATGTGCGTCTGTGTGTGTGTGTGACAGGTTCCTCTGAAGGAGACAGACAGAGAGTCTCTCCATCTACACTGCTCATACACACAATATCCACAACATCATGAGATTCAGCAGATGTCATAAAACATGACTGCATGAATCCACACACACACGTTTACTTAGCTATCTAAATGGAGACATTATATAGATATCTATTGTTTTTATATATAGATAGTTATAGATTTTATAAACTAATCCTAACTCCACACCCTAAGCCAACCTCTCACAGAAAACATTCTGCATTTTTACAATTTAAAAAAAACTTTTATAGCAGTTTTACAAATGAGTATGTCCCCAAAGGGAGGTTTTTGGAGATTTTGTCAGGTTTAGCTCACTTTTGGGTACAAATTTGTAGTAGGTACACACACACACACACACACCAACCACAAACTCACTGAAGAATCAATGACAAGACGCTCACAAATATCACAAACCCTAACCCTGAGCATGTGAAGTGCTTTCTAAAGCTTCATGAGCGTCAGTGATTGATTACAGCTCCAGTAATAAACATATGAACAGATCAATCATCTGTCACACACCGTCTCATACAATCCTTCATCAATCACCATCTAATGGGATCATCATCTTTTCTGACACTGATATTACAACTCAGATACCATATCAGACAATAAACTCTAGTATCTTTATATCCAAACAAAAATAATCAACTCCACGACACTAAGGAAAAGAGTTACTACAACATCTACAGCAGATAAAGCATCAGCACTCCAGTACTGTAGGACGTTTTCTTATAACCTATCATTAAAACAAATAAGTTATTATTAATTATTACATGTATCTGCATGATTTGACTAGGGCTGTGACGGTATGGGATTTTTTCTTACCGCAGTGGAGAAGCAAACAGATACATAAAATAATATTTATTTCTATAACTTTGTTGTTTTTTCGATATCTTTTGAGTTTAATAGGAATTATGGAACAGTTTTTGTCATGGTTTGTAACCCATTTTTTGTACAATAAGTTATTAAAAGAATAACAACCTGCGAAAGCTGCAGAAAGAACAAGCCAAGCTCTACATGCCCCAACATTGCTTAGTTCTGGTGAGTTGTGCTAAACTTCGATTCCTATTTCTTTAGACATTGTTTTTGGGGTAACAGTCTGTGGATAACGCAACTTGTTGAAACTTTGAATAATTTATTGTACAAAAAATGGGTTACAAACAATGACAAAAACTGTTCCGTAATTCCTTTTAAACTCAAAAGATATAGAAAAAACTAAATAAATAAATATTATTTCATGTTATTATTGTTAATATGTTTATTATGTTAACAATTAGAATTTTTCAAAGCGTATATGAACTGAAATAGCCTATTGCATCATCCCGTAAATAATTGGGCAAAACTTATGGATACGCCAATCAACGCTCTGAATTTCTGCTGCCCATTTACATGATGAAGATAAGATAGCCTAATATAAGATACTTTTAGATACTTTTCAGGTATTGCTGTTTGAGAAAAGTACTTTCGGTCGGGAAGTACATATTGTTTATCAAAAGCCTGTAGCATCGCTTTGAACGCTGGCTTCTCAACGGTGCAGAATGACACCATTTCCAAATAGTGAGTCACGCTGTCAGTTAGGGGTGTGCGATATGACGATTTCTGATCGTGGACGATAAAAATGTCTCCACGATCTGCTTTTGAAGAAATATCGTAGTATCGTGCTACAGCGCACATTCTGTCAGTTTCAGTTCTGACGCCTCCGTCTCTATATACTGTACAACACCACATCCATTCAGTGTTAACTCAGCGGTAGAGCTACTCTCACGGGGCACTGCACTTATTCCCAAACACAAAAGTACATTATTTGCGTGTGTTATTAGCCTTGCCGGTTAAACCTTTCATTCACGCGCTGGTCTGACATGCTTTTTCTGAGCCCGTACACCTGAAGCGCGTGCACTAAAAAGGCTGTCTAACAGCGCCTGATTACTCAACTAAGTTATCTGTTGAGCTAATACTGTCAAAACACACAAGGTTTACGTATAGACTCAGTTGGTTATGTCTAAAATGAAAGTAAACAGATGAGAGAGAAACGGATGCTTGTCTGTATATTAGATGCGTGCAGGTCTTAAAGGGACAGAACTAAACATGCAGCCGACTGTCATTAAAGGGATAGTTCACCCTAAAATTTAATTTCTGCAATTATTTACTCACTCACATGTTGTCCCAAACCTGTATTAATTTCTTTCATGTGCTGAACACAAAAAAATATATTTTGAAGAACGTGGAAAACCAAACAGTTGCTGGTCCACATTGAATTTGATAGTAGGAAAAAATACTATGCAAGACGCTGTGGACCAGCAACTGTTTGGTTTTCCACGTTCTTCAAAATAGCATTTATGTTCAGCAGAAGAAAGAAACTCATTCAGGTTTAAAACTAATTTTGAGTGAGTAAATGATGGTATAAACATAAAACACTATGACAGAATCGACAGACAGATGACAGAATTTTTATTCTTTATTGTTAAAACAACAAAAATAACTCGCTACTCTTGACTGAAAAAAATAAAAATAATAATAGTTACCTTAATAGGAATCAATCTATATAGTGTTTTATTTTTATATTTGTTCATTCAATTTCTTGAATGTTCCTGCTAAATATGCCTATTGTACCTGAAAATTAAACACTGTTTGTTTTATTTGTATATTATGTGTATTTTTAATGTGTATCTTTGTTCTTATTTTTTAATAACAAAGATAAAATAATGATAAAGATTTTCATCTTCACCCACTTTGGCCTAAATATCCATCATTCTTTTTTATATTTTGTTACCTTGAAAGGATTTGTCTTTATAACAGGGAAATTAGTTTGGCTGCACTGCTCAGACAAAATAGTAAAACCAACATGACAAAGAATCATGATAAAATATTGTAGATGAGTAAATCAGCATAGAAAAATGAACAAATTACAAACATAGATAAATATAATAGAACAAAGATATAAAATAAATAAACAGTGCTTTATATTTTTTCCAGTAAGTCTAACAGTATTCAGGTATACTGGTTGAATAATCAAATGTAAAATAACACTGTATAAATTAAATCTAATAAATCTGTTAAAGCTACAAAAGGGATTTTTCTCTGTGTTTTGCTGTTTGATTAACATTCATGACACTGAAAGCCTTAGGAACATTAAACTGCTGTGAGCATACTATCCATTTTCTTTATCAATTTTTTACCTTCACCTAAGCCATAAGCAACTGTGTTTACAAGGTTACTTGCAGAGACATGCATTTTGACAGTTTCGCGCGTATGTGTCATTTCAGGCACAAATAGACACGGAACTGAATGGAATTCAGTGTTCACATATATCTGAGTGACTCTCACCGTGTCTACAAAGGGCGCTGACAAAATACAATAGAACCCATTATAATCAGTGATGCCGTCTACACTGGATGCGGCGTGACACGGCAAATCCTTGCGAGTAAATCGCTCATTCTTTTTATGATGTACTGACACAAAGTTCAAAGGATTTGCAACGGTCGCTTTTTCGCGTCCAGTGAAGACAGTGCGTCGCGGGGTGGCGTGATGCGATAGCTGTCGCGAAAACGATCAGTATAAATATAACGGTCAGTATACTAAAAATCGCACATGTGACTATCGCGGATGTGCATATCGCGATATCGATGCTGAAACGATATATCGTGCAGCCCTACTCCGAACTATGTAATACTGAATTGTGGAGTTAAACCGTTAAACAGTTTTTCACCAATTCTGTGTTCAGGATTATTTGGGCGGGGCTAAAACGCCCCTAACACTATAATAACCATGTTGAGAGGTCAAGTTCTTAGTTCATCTTTTTGAATGTCTGTGATGTTAGATATACAGATTCTAGGCAGGGACGGTTCTAGGGTGAATGGATACCCGGGTCTTAGCCCAGAGACATCAATATGTGGCAGAATACATACAATTTAAAAGCATGGAGAGTTCACAATTCGCATCTAAAAACGCATGGAAACACAAGCTGTACCACTTTCTCTTCTTTCAAAGCGCACTGGAGCTTGCGCTCTCATGGTGTTTGCCGTTGCTAAGCAACTATGAGCCGCGCTAGCCTTGATGACGAGAAGGTTTCAACTCACGATAGCGCTGACGCGTGTTGAGCGCGCTTGCCGCACATCTACAATTAAATAAGGAACTTGCACGCTCTAACATGTATGGCTGTATAAATTCAATTAAACTACTAGAGGTAGCATCAGTAGCTAGCATCCATTCAGGTTGTAGCGGTATTTGACAGTTGGGAGAGACAGCCGCTTTCCCGCGAGTGGGCGTGGTTTCAGCGCCGACAGCGGACACGCCCCCAGCGTTTGAGATCAGAGAGTCCTGCTTATTTTTCAAAGATTTTGATAACTTATTTTAGTTACTTGGCGGGTTTTTTTATCATTCAAATTTGGCTGGGTGCTTAACATGTTTTTCTGTAGTGTGACAAACTCAGAACACATATTTTAATATCACTTTACACGGACTTTAATAATGTTTAAACTTTATATTTATGGCTAGTGATTTTTGCTGTGGTATTAAAATTGAAATAGAGAATTATAAAATGTAATTGATATCTAAAATATTGGAGTCAAATAAGCGTATTAGAACACAAGATAACATAGATCAAAAACAATGATAACAGCAACTATTTGATTTTTTGTGGCAGGGTCAGTAAAAAAGTTGGCAGGTCAAGTAAAAATTTGTACCACTGGCCCGTTAGCGTTGATCCCTGATCTGTATTAGCCATAAAAACACACACAGGTCAGTCGACCACAATAATCAATAAACATACATAAATACTGCAGCAGCTGATGCAGCGAGAGCGCAAACACACACACACACACACACACTCTCACAACACTTTCACAATGGAGACTAATCCTATTACATTAAGATGGAGTAACCTTGATGTGTGTGAGTGTGAGTGTGTGTGTGTGTGTGTGTGTGTGTGTGTGTGTTAATGCAAAATGTGTTAATCTGATCAGACTGTGTGTTTCATATCATAGACATTTTCCTTACGTTTTTCTTTAAAGTTATAAATAAACACTACAAACAAATCCAAACACACACACACACACACACACACACAGTGTGCGTGGTTTTCTGTACATCAATCACATAAATACATCATCTGCACACATGAGCAGAAGAGTGTTGTTGAGAAGCAGATCATCACACACCTGTGGCAGTACAACACATCTGTGACATCATAGAGCATCATTGCACACAACACAATGAACACACAACTGACATCACATGACCGCTGGCCATCCACCCCCACACACACACACACACACACACACACCCACACACCGTACTCAAGTCAGAGACATAAAGCAAACACGTTATATAGCAAACTACCTGATTCTTTATATTGTCGCAAAATATAACTATATTATTGTCGAGCTCTAATCTGATCAATGCGACTCTAAGGCATGAAGATATTTAGATACTATAAAACTTAACATCATGATTTTCTGTAAAGCTGCTTTAAAACAATCTGTATAAAGGTACTATAGAAATAAATGTAACTTGATTTTTCCGGTAGAAGTGTCAAGTGTGTTTATTGTTTTGCTGCTATTGGCTTGATTAATGTTATTGATCAAATATTCACTGTTAATGATGACATCACAAATTAAACTTTGAAAATAAATGACACAAAAACACTAAAGAATTCCTTGTCACAGAGTTGTTCCGTGTCATGATCGATTATGAGACGTGTGACAATCAATGTCCCGCATGACACATGTGTGTCATATCTGAAGAGCAAATAGAGTTGTTTGTGTGTGTGTGTGTGTGTGTGTGTGTGTTGATGCTGCTGGAGGCAACTAGCATTTGTTTTCTACAAAACGACAACAGGCAGATGGAGCCACATACAATATTAATGAAGACCTCACTCACAGTGTGTGTGTGTGTGTGTGTGTGTGTGTGTTGTATCTGCTGCTGCTGATTGTGTGTGTGTGTGTGTGTGTGTGCACTTCTACAGCTATCTTTGTGAGGGCCGGTTTGAGTTTTAGACCATCAGAGTGAGAACAATCTTGTAAAGTGAGGACATTTTGGCCGGTCCTCACTTTCTGGGACCCCTTTAAAGGCCTGTTTGAGGGTCAAGACTTGGTTTCAGGGGTCAGGTTATAATTGAGTAAAGGGTAGGTTTAGGGTAAGGGTTTGGGTGAGGCACTTAGTTCTGAAGGTTAGGGTCAGGAGCTGGAGATTGCATTGTGTCAATGTATGTCCTCACAAAGATAGCTATACAGAGTTTTGTGTGTGTGTGTGTTTGCTGCTGATGGTGGGTGGGTGTGCGTGTGTGTGTGTGTGTGTGTTTGTGTGTTATTAAGTGGCTCCTCCAGATATAAATGCTGTAACTGTGAACGAAGCCTTTAATCAAGTTACGCAGTGGAGCGATGAAGAAACACCAGCACACAAGAGACAAATCTATTCTGATGAGAAATTTCACCATTAACACACACACACATTAAGTTGATCACTGAATGCCTGTTTTTGTGTTTTTCTCTCTGCTGTGACATCAGACCATCATACCTCACTTCATCATCACAGCCCTCAAACACGTCACATTCTCACCAGTGCAGTGATGAAGACAAGTGCATGTGTTCACAGCACTGCAGTGAGATTAACAGATAAACTGACGATTCGTCTGAAGTCAAACATGCGATCGCTGCATTAGATGCTGCAGTGAACATGCTGACCTGAGAAGGACAATCACACAGGATGAGGAAGGTTACATGTCTGTAATTTACACACAAAACAAATGATCGGACATCGGTGACGCTTCATGGCATGCATGATGGGTGTTTATTCAGATGCTGTCCCTTTAAGAGCTGCAGAAAATGAGACAGTATGTGTGTGCATTTACAGTATGTGTGTGTGTGTGTGTGTATGTGTGTGTGTGTGTGTGTGTGTAGCTGCATGTCGCATCAGAGGAAAACTGCACAGATGGCAACACACACACACTACCTCCCTCACAGCCTCAGCAGAGAGCAACACACACACACCTCCTGTCACATGATCTCTGTTTGGGTCGTCATGCACATTCACAAATGCTACTAGATAGAGCGTTCTAATAAACACACACACATCAGCAGCGCTCTCCATCATATTTCAGCGAGATCACTGTGTGACGATGGATGTTCATCATGAGTTTAAACACACCATCACGTGTTCCCAGAGATCCTGCTGATAACCTTGAACACATAAGAACAACCTGAAGTGATTCAGACTGAAGTACAAGTGGACAGGTGGGAAAATTTCATGTGTTTGTGATAATGGACATCCTACATGAGCTTAATCAGTGGTCCACAACATACATGTGATGCATGTAGTATGACTGAATCTGAAGACTAACTAAACCACAACTATTAAAAAAATGGTTTATTTCAGACCCTTCACCCTCTCTGCTCTTCTATGGTGTAATTAGCTATAAACCATCAAAATGTGCAAGCAGCTGAAGAAACAACACAAACACTTCACTAACCAACAACACTAAAACAAGACACTTACCCCAAAACAAAAATACATTGAAAAACTTTTCTACATTTCACCTCTACTCTTATTTTACTAATCTAGATTATACTTTAACCTGCACTGCATTCTATGAGCATCGCTGACCCAACTGCTTTGACAAACTGTTTGCACAGGGATGCTGTAACAACACAAGTACAGCAACAAACACATGTGGACTACTGCAGATTCACAGACTGAACCACAGGTCCAGTTACCCATCCAAAACACAGAGACAGAGACAGAGGCAGAGAGACAGAGATCCGGCAGACGAGACTGAACTGCATTGCAGAGAGTGTGATGGGTGTGTCACTGTCTGCTGGACACTGAGAGGACTAACACACAAATATACACACATATTCACACCAGCGTTCAAAACTTTTATGCATCAACAATGCAATAAATTGATCAAAAGTGAGAGTAAAAACATGTATAATATTTCTATTTCAAAAGATTTCTATGTGAAATAAATGCTGCTCTTTTGAACTTTCTATTCATCTGTGAATCCTGATAAATAAAATGCATCACAGTTTCCATAAAAATATTGTGCAGCACAACTATTTTCAACATTGCTAATAATCAGAAATGCTTCTTGAGCAGCAAATCAGCATATTAGAATGATTTCTGAAGGATCATGTGACACTGAAGACTGCAGTAATGATGCTGAAAATTCAGCTTTGATCACAGAAATAAATTACAGTTTTAAATTCTAATTAATATTTTAAAAATTTTACTGTATTTTTGATCAAATAAATGCAGCCTTGGTGAGCAGAAGAGACTTCAAAATGGACTAGGGATGCAGCGATTAACCGGTTTTACAATTAACCGCGCTTTAAAACGTCACGGTTAATTAATCGTAAAGGCTCCGCTACACCGAGTGTTTCTGTTGCACGGAATGGAACTGTTGAAACTTGCGCAAAACGAAAACAAAGTTACACTAGCGGTGCACCATCTTAAAATGCCGTGCTTATCAGAGACATGGAGGCTATTAGATTAACTATGACAGAGGAACCAAACAGCGATCCTTTATTTCCACCAGAGAAATGACTGAAGTCGATAGTGTGGGACCATTTCAGGTACCTCTTCTCACTGTGCAATAAGCGATTTTAATGCACGACGTGAAGGCAAGGACCACCTGATGCGAAGTTCTTGAGCTCTAACATTCTGCCCGCTTCAGAGATGAAATGGTGCGGTGAGAGTGAGCGTGTGAATTAGCCTACCTGCATCTGCGCGTCACTTTAAGCAATGAAGATTTGAGTTTAGTTATTTAAAGTCATTTTACCCCCTCTTTGCTGATTAATATAATGTAGCGATCCAGTCTCTATAAACTATTTTATTAATGAAAGTTGCTGGGCAGCGCTGACAACACGTTTCTGTCCTCCTGAATGTTTGTGTGGGCAGCTCGATCTCGATCTCACAAACCAAAATAATAGATATTTTCTCAGGCCATATGTAAAATCAGATGAATAAAGATTATTAAAATGAATAAGTATGGATGAAAATTGATTACAATAATAGTTTAGTTTATTCCCCTCGTTAGTAACAGTGCCCTCTGTGGGATAAAGTTAATATTAGTCTCATATTTTATCATCATTTTATATTTATATTTATCATCCCTGTTATAGTATTATTCATAAGTCAATTTATTTTTCACCATCTTTCCAAGTTCTGTACCTCAGGTCCAAAAGAAATGAAAACACCAAATACGTATGTGATCTATTTCCATTTGTTATTTTCAAAAGGGAAATACTGACATGGATGTTTACAGAGCAGAGGTCACGTTTTTTAATTCCAATAGGAGAGACGTACTTTTTTTTGTGCTGTATTTTTGGTTACTGTGTTATTTCTGTTTCAAAAGGCAGCAATCAATAACACTTTAATATCTAAAGAGTGTTTATGTGATTTTATGTTGTGAAATGAATACATGCATAATAATCGTAATAATCGTGTAACCGTGATTATTCCTCAGACTATAATCGTACCAACAAAATCAATAATCGTTGCATCCCTAAAATGGATTTTAGAATAGTTAGTGTATATAAACACACACACAGTGACTGAATGCTGTGCAGTGACGCTGGCCTATCAAACACAGTCAGTGCATTGCTGTGGTCAGGTGTTCAGATGAGCGTATAATCCATGTAACAGAGCTCAGATCAAATCCAGATTATCTGAACCTGCTGTAATCTCTCACAGACTGTTACGCAGCTAATAAACACTCATATATGAGCATCACAAACACACACAGTTACACAGATAATACCACACGCCACGCTGTTCTCACACAAGATAAGGACAGTCGTGTGTGTGTGTAACAGTCAATGTCATTAATCCAACACCACATCATCATTAACAATCATTCATCTGGACTAATTATGACTGTTTATTCCCTGAACTCAGTTCAATACTGTCAAACGAATTAACAGCCATTCAGACAGATTGGATTTTACCAAACTGCACCACAAAATGTCATAACATGAGAGAAAAATTAATAAAAAAACTGAAAAATTAATAAAAATTTAAAAAACATAATACTGAGCTGGAACATTCTGGGAAATTAAGTTTTCTTCCATTACGACACATAAAATTAAAGTCAATTATTAAATATAATGAGAAATTTACAAATGTAATGCAAATGTCTGCAGGTATCAATTCAAACACTGATTATTCATCTCTAATGATCACTCCATTTGTTGTGTGTATGAACAGGTTTATGGGTAATTCATATGGAAACACAAAACATATTAAATAAAAACTAAATTGACTGCAGTTATATGAACTGCATTCTATTTCAATTCTACTTCCTTAAATTCAGACTGAAATTATTTCAACACGATTCAGGAAATAAACTGAAGTGTAAAAGGTGTTTTAATACGGTCGTGAACACTGATTATGAGTGTGTGTGTGTGTGTGTGTGTGTGTGTGTGTGTGTGTGTTCTCGGTGTGTCCCAGCCACATCATTCACACTTTAAAATTAGTGTCTCAGCACACGCAAACACAGTCGCTCTGAACAACAGCTTCAGATTACATGAACCTACAGACAGCTCAGCTAGTCACTAGCACCTTAACAACTGAACATCATGTGTTAGCAACCACTCTGAGCACCTTAGCAACCTTCTAGCAACACCCTGGATACAAAAAAAAACAAAAAAAAAACAAAACAAAGGAAGACGTGCACAAAATTAGTTTACATACAACAAGAATAAAACCATTTAATTAAAACAAATTATGTTTCCTCTCCTGCTGTTATTTCCAGATGCTGTCATTGATTAAGCTTACATGCTCAGTTCATTTTATCAACCAAATTTTAATTAACTTTATTACAAAAAGTCTCAAACACTTCACATTCAAAAATGCCTGACAACACTGGAAAGGGTCAGGCAGTCATTAATAATAATAATAATAATAATAATAATGACAAAATTAATCATAAACAGACAAATAAATAAATATATTCATAATTATAATACTATCAACATAAATACAAACAAATTATTTTAATAATCCTATTAATAAAAAGCTGTCTTGCTGTCACTCTAGAAATGCATCTGTTTATTTTGTACCTAGCCTACAGGTAAGCATCTGTTAGACCCACAATTCCTTGCGGTCTGAGCATGTGCATATATCTCTCTGCTCAGTGATTTTTCTAAATAAGGTGCTTAAACATGCAACAGATTTCCCATTACTCCAGGAGGGGGATTTGGAAAACTCAACACTAATCAGAATTCAGATTAATCATGATACTGATGTCCATGTTATCATAGACACGGCTTTCAGAACATTGGCAGGACTCGACAATAAGGACTGCCTGATGACCCAGGGCCAGCGTGAAAGACGTTCGGGACAGTAGACGGATTTGTCACTTGCCTGATCAGGCCACTGTAGCGTTGTTGCGAAATTTTATCATTTGCATGTGCTAATTAAAGTCTTGTTAATTGAAAAATTCAAGCGATTAAAAAGCATTTCTGCGTGAAAGACAACTCCATACAGTAGTACTCGCTCACTGTGTTCTGTGTGAACAGCGCGCACAGACAGCCGCATATCTGACACGCGCGAGCCGCCTGAATGGCAAATGCATACAAAAGTATGTCAAAATACCCCTCTTGGCAAGTAACTTTGTAGCTTTAACAATGATTAATCTCATTTATACACTGGAGTACAGATGCACCGATCGTCCGGACGTATTTTGTTTTATTTCAGACTATCTCTGTCCCGTGCTTGCACACAAATTGCACTGCAATCATTTTCCCAAATGCCATTTGTGTGGAACTATTACATTATTATTATAATTAGTCTGTAGACGGCTGTTAACAGAGGCCAGAGATGCTGAAGACGGACGCAAAGAGGAAAAAATACTGTAGCAGTCAGATCAAGATCACTGTTCATGACGTGCGAAATATAGGAAGAAAATCCAAATATTGAATTTTATATGAATGTTTCTGAGGGGAACTGGCTGTTTTTAGAAATGGCATTTTTTTTTTTTTTTTGTCTCTGTATAATGCATTTAAATTAGTGTTAATACGCTCAGTGCTTCTCTGTTTACAGTGGTGACCAAGGAGTTGTTCTATAACTGCGTCTCATTCAGCCCCGCCTGCTGTTTCTGTGTCATGCAGATGTTTTATGTGGCATAATTTCACAAAGCTAAAGTCAGGTCATTCTGCTTTTGCTTCAGATTTTGAAATGATACAGTCTAATATAAATCAAACCTTGCATGTTTTTTGTTTTTTTTCATGATTAAAATGCAGTGGCTGCCTCTAATTTCAAATGGCTATGAAAAATCAAGGTGCAACACAGAGTGAAGAATATGCAAATGTTATTTAATATGTGATTTTTCAATTTCTGTACCTGAACATCTACAAACATAAAAACCTAAAGCATCATTTCATTTCTATATTTGTGCTATAGGCCTATGTTTATTTGTGCTATGCACTTTTAATAATGTTTAAACTTTATATTTATGTTTATTTCTGGCTAGTGATGTTTGCTGTGGTATCGAAATTGAAATAGAGAATTGTAAAATTTATTTGGTATCTAAAATATTGGTGTCATATAAGCTTATTTATTATAATAGAGATCAAAAACAATGATAACAGCAACTATTTAATTTTTTTTGTGTCAGGGCCAGTGAAAATGTTGGCAGGGCAAGTAAAAAGTTGAACCACTGGCCCGACCTTAGCGTTGATCCCTGATTGGTCTGTTTGAGTGGCTCGATGTAAATTTGAAACTTGAGGGAAAATTGTGATTTTCTCAATCTTCATCATTGACATTTCTATGGTCTGCATGAATGTTTAAGTTACACAGATCTGATAGACGCACATCTGATCAGTCCAAACACTGGGAATCAAATCATGCTCTACAGCAACGATCACACTCAAGTACTCCATCAGGAACTTTCTGTGAGGGCAACAGAGTGATTTCTTAAAGTCCTGTAATGCACTAAAGAGCAGAATGCGTGAGTGGGAACCCTGCGCGGTAAAACCACGGTACTTCCTGAGACTGAGCGTGCGCAGCAGCTGTGTGGAGCATCTCTCAGGAGCAGCGCCTGACGCTTGTTGAGTATTTTTGGACTCAAGTGCCTGAGTCTCTATGAACACATGTAGGAGTGAGAGCGGAGTACTACACTATTACACAACACACACAAGGGTTTGTCCTGTCATGACGGCTGCAGCTGAAGGGAAGCGTGTGTTTGGTTCCAGCATCCAGTCGATGACAGCAAACGCACACAGAGGAAGAATCCTGCTCATAATCACATCAGCTCTGATCATCTCAGCATGTCTCATCATAATCAATGACAGTTTAATGAACTCAAACGAGCTCCTCAGTTCATCCAGATCACCTACTGACACAGTGCTCATCATGGGCTGGTGGCACAAATAAACAATCTAAACTAGTTCCTGTTTCCTCTCCAGGTCACGTCTGGCAGTTCACATGAAGCTTTCCAGAAGAAAGCAGAGCTCTAGTAGTAGATGAGTGATTGAGTCATTTCTAACATGTGATTCCTCTCAGCAGAAGAGAGCATGAACTTCTGCTGCTCACAGTGTGGGTGGACGATGTTCAGCCATCGACACAGATCCAACCAGAGTCTTTCTCTGGAAACACAGCTTCATCAAACAGAAAGAAACCAAATCAGGTCTTGATCTCACTTCAGTGTTAAATGGGTCATTACAATTTATTTATTCCCTGAGCTCCACTTTTGATGCTATAACTATAAACTAATAACTATAATGATAACTACTCTATAACTTAACTAACGATAACCTCGACCACAAAACAGTGAAAACAATAACAGTACCTATAGTGATAACAACAACAATAACTACAATGATAACAATAATACTATAGTGGTGATAAAAAAAAACAATATCTATAGTGATAACAATAACTATACAAACAAAAATAACAATTCTAAAGTGATTACAACAACAATTAGCATCTTTATATAGCACTTTATAAAAAAAAGAGGTTGTTTCAAGGCAGCTTCACGGTGATAAACAATAAAATGATTCAATGATGCAAAAATGAAATTCTAATAATAGAATGTATTTAACACAATTACCCCCTTCAATTTAATTTTATCATTATTATGTGAAATCTATGACACTTATTGTCTTCTCACTGCATCTAAAACAGTGTATCCACAGAGAAGGGTTCAATCATTATGCTATACCATGGACAAAAATGTTTTTTTAATGATGAAAAAGACCTTGTTTTATCAAAAGTAACACTTAATATCTCATATCAAATGCAAGGTTGTTTTTCAGTGACACATGCATTTTTCATAAGGTTTCAAAGTTGTGTCCCCACTTTTTGTTAACACCGTCAGACATTCATTAAAATGTAATAAAATCAGGGAATATCAGGGGCAGCTGTCGCTCTAAAGGACCCCCTCACCACAGTCCTCTGCAGAGTACATCACTGTCAGACAGACTCTGGTCAGTTTTATAGTAGGATCTAAAATATTCTACAAATGTTAATATTTCCTGGTCACAACCATGATGTGTCAACACCATCTTCCAATTTCTGAGGAAATTATTTGAAATATTTCGATCATTTTATTCTCCTGAAGCAGGTTCCATTAGCATCTAGCATCAACAGAAAAAAACTAAATGGCTACTACATGAACTCTATTTGTTTTGTGAAAGAAATGCCAAATTTGTCAACACCGTCAGATTTTGTGTTCCAATAATATATCGAAATACTTAAATGTGACTCTTGAATAAAACCTTTATAAACAATCACATACTCACTGTTTGTTGTGTTTGTTTTAATACAGTAATTGATTGATTCAATGTATTTGATAGTTAAAAAGACTACAAATTCAGGTTTTCGTCACCACCGTCAGATCTGTCAACTCCTTCTGTCACCTCCGTCAGAGGAATATTTTGATAATATTTTATGATGATATTTTATATTTATTGTTGGTCACATGTGGAAGTGTAATCTGTCTGCTTATATGAGAATGTGTTTTGAAATGTTAAAAACATCTTGAATGCTGTTAAAGATAAAGTTGAAATTATATTACACACTCCAAGGTAACAAGCAAGTTGGGAGGTTGTATCAAAGCATAGCTCAGTAGCTTAGTACATATAAGATACATAAATGTAGTTTCATTTGTCTGAGAACGAGGTTTTATTTTTTCAATTTTGCACCCTGCTTTGTCCCACTTCTCAAGAATGACTGCTTAACTATAACAAAAATGATAGCTATAACGATAACTATAGTGATATCTACAGTACCTACAACAATAGCTATAATGATAAATATATTATGTTCCACACCAGTGGACAATAACATTCTGTTTATTTTAATCATGCTGAAATTGTGTCACATGTCACTTTAAATGTTCATGCTCTTTAAAGCAGGAATGGGTTCTGAGTGGCTGTCGATGCTTTTATTATTAATCAGCTAGAAAAAAAATAATTCTGAAAGCAATTCTAATAATATTGTTCCTGTGTATTGTTATCTTTATAGTTGGGGTGGGGTCTTCACTATTTTAAAATAATTGGAATGATTATTAAAATGTTATGGTTAAAGTTATTGCTCTTAGTGTGAACAGTCCTTAATTTAGTTTTTGCTGACCATATTCCAGCCTCAGATGAAGGAAACTGTACTGAGGTCAAGGCCGCAGGACGTGTGGAGGTGACCGCGTGTGTGTGATGAAGGCCTCAGAAGCTCTAGTTTGGCTGTAGGTTCACTATAAATAGTGTACGTCTGCAGCGGTGCAGTGTGAAGTCACACCGTACCTCATTACTCACGCATTCCGCTGGCTTTATCTAGGCTGCTGTGGCGTTTAGGGGTCAAACTCTGAAGAACAACCACAAAGTTCTGCTACTTTCCACAAGAACAAGAACACAGGAGAAAGCAGGTCAGCTCTCACACATATTCTCCGTCTCCTGTTAAAGCTGCTGCCGCATTAGTGCTTGATGCTCGGATGGTCTGGAATAATTCATCCAGAAGCGACAGGGAACGTTCACAGAGACCAATTACTGCAGTCAAGTTGAGCTGCTGCTCTAATCCGGTTTGACTCCAGTAATCCGCTTTTAATGTGAAGACACGGTAAAATCACTGACACACACCGAACAAAAATTCTGAAATAAAGAGCTCAAAAAGATAAAACTAAACCCATGAAGACAGGCAGACTGAGACTATCTGAGACTGACTGAGAGCGTTTCACTCATGTCAGATTACATTCTGGTCTCCAGCAGGTGAAATGGTGAGTCTAATCACTCAGGGCAGAAGCAGCACACTCTCCTCACAACACACATAATGAGTATGAGCACTAGTACTAGTTGATACATCTGGAAACCAGAATGCAACCGATATATCGGCCAATATTTGGCATTTGTCAAATATCGGCGTTGGCCGATACGTTTTTTTTGTTTGGCCAATGTGTTCTTTTATTTCGATGCCGTGCCGGACTTTTATTTTGACGGCACTGAGAACGACAGCACCTGAGTGAGCACACCGGGCTCACATTCTCCCTCTTGTTCGCTGTCGTTGTTTAACAGTTCTGTCTAATATGGATAGAAGTTTGTCTAATAACCAGATAGAACTGTTAAACAAAGAAATTCAAATGTATACAAAAAAGTATTATAACGATTGCATTTATATCATTCAGGGCTCCAGACTCATTCTTTCCACTGGTCGCTCGTTTGCGACTAACTTTCTTTGGTCACAATTAATCAATGCTGATGAACTTTTATCATAGTTTATAGTTATATGGAAACGAAAGTGGTTACCATTCAACCTGTTCTTTTTCATCAGTATTTGTGATTTGAATTTTGTGAACAGGTGTTCCTCTTTTCCTACGTTATAAACCGGGCTTCGGATGCGTTAACTTTCGAATTTGCGATCTTGTTGTCACATTGTACAAGAAAAGATAATTGTCTGTTTTGCTTACATAGATCTATACACCTTTAATTTTTTAAAACTAAAACAAAAGATGGATTCATTGCCATTCTTAATTAATTCTAAAAAGCATAACAACAATAAAACAGTAAGATACAATGACAAACTAGCTTACAAAACGTTTATTAACAAAATTAATACGATGAGGCAAACACCACATGCTGTATTATATACCGACTAATAAATTACAGAACGTTTAGCAAACACTGAGGAATCAAATAAAAGAGAGCCTCCATAGCATAACGTGAGGTAAACAGCAAAGACAACAAGCTTTTCAAAATGAAAACAAAAAGAAAAGTAAAACTAAACTTGCTGTCGGTGACGGTGCTTGCATGTTTTTTTTTTCCCACAAGAATACCAACATGTTCACCTTCTCTGGTTTAAGAAGTGGTCTTTTACTTTACTTTAGCATGAAAACCATCCATCGTTTAATTTTTGCTGCGTGCACCTTCGCGCTCCTGCTGACGTGGCTAGTATAGACCAGGCTCCACACAGCGCTGCGCAGCTTTCAGTTTTGTTTACCGTTTGATGTTTCACATATGCAACAGAAATGGCAGCGCTTACGGTGGTCGCGCCAGTGCGACCGCACATAAAATTTAGTCGCACAGGCAGAAAAAATAGTCAAAGAAAAAATTTCGCAAACCTTGTGAACTTAGTCGAATCCAGCTGTGAGATCTTGTGAAGTGTGCATTCGTTTATTGCCTGATCGCGTGTTCTCTGCGTGACGGTCGGTCCGTGTGAATTAAACGCTGACAGGAGGAGAGCTCAGCTTCACTGGAGACGTGCGATTGACAAACTTTAAACTCGTGAATTCAAACTATGCTGCGCTTTATCCATCTGTCCTCTGCAATATTCATGTCATTTTCACTGTGTGCTGTATGTAAAATGTGTTACCTTGGCTTTATTTGAAAAAATATGATTCCCAATGCACACATATCTCCCAGAATACTGAGAGCCCTGTTGGTTACAGTGTTTACTTCCTTTTTAATTATATTTTTATTAAATATTTATTTATTTGTGAAAAATACTTTTGTCGTTTAAAGTATAAGTATGTTTATTTTACATTTATTTTTTAAGCCATTTTCAAATGATTTCAAATTTCTTAAATATTAATTTATTAATTAATATTAATAATAAATAAAATGATATTGGCTTTAGGCCTATATCTGCCATCGGCCACCCTGCTTTCCAAGATATTGGCACTGGCTGTCAAAAAAAACAATATCGGTTGACCACTAATACAAGTGATGAGTGACTCAACAAACAGAGGGCAGGAGGGGAGAGAATCTCCTCTGCTCGCTTCTTTTGGTGCACTAGAACACTCCCCACTGATCAATCAGATTACATAAGCACACTGCAGAGAGAGAGAGAGAGAGAGAGACAGGCTGCAGCAGTAGAATCAGAAATGAAGAGAAAAATATTAGAGATTGAGACTTAAAACATATTGAATGCCATGATCTTATATAACAAAAAATCTCTAATAAAAATAACACATAAATAAATAAATTATATATGCACTACAGGTCAAATTTTGAAATAATTCAGATTTTTAAAATGTTTTTGAAAGAAGTCTCTTCTGCTCACCAAAGCTGCATTTATTTGATCAGAAATACAGCAAAACGTGAAAAAATTAAATATTGTTATAGTGTAAAACAGCTGTTTTCTATGTGAATATCTGTTAAACTGTAATTGATTTCTGTGATGCGCAGCTGTATTTTCAGCATCATTACTGCAGTCTTCAGTGTCACATGATCTTCAGAAATCATTCTAATATGCTGATTTGCTGCTCAAGAAACATTTCTGATTATTATCAATGTTGAAAACAGTTGTGCTGCACAATATTTTTGTGGAAATGTGTTTCTTGATAAGAAAATGTGTTTCACACTTAAGACTGGAGTAATGATGCTGAGAATTCAACTTCGCATCACAGGAATAAATACATTTTACAATATATTCACAATTTTTTTACTGTATTTCTGATCAAATAAATGCAGCCTAGGTGAGCAGAAGACATTAAATAGAGTCAGTTCTCCTCAAGTTTACACGGGTGTGGAGAATGACATTAACTAGCAACATTATTCACTAACTAACCACAATCAAACACAATACTGACTGTCTTCATCTACCGATTTAGCATTTTAAACTCAAACTTCTGTCGATCAAATGTTCTGCTTGTAAAGTGTATTTGTGCATCTTTATTCACAGTAATTGACCATCAGCACTGAGTCTGGTCTGTTAGATGATCGTCTCATACATGTGATTATGGAATAAGCATGATTGGTCTGCACACACGTCTCCGTCTGCATACTAAACGCTGATGAAACTGCCACTGATGTCAACTGATGGAGCGCTTTTTCAAACAAGGCCACTAACGGTGTCACTGCGCATCTTTATGCCTGAGCCGCGTGAATGATGATGGACGGAGCGTTTAACAAACAGCACCGCAGGAAAGACAAACGGCCAACGGCCGCTCATTAATAACCACCGGAGTCATTTTCATCAATACTGAACACGTCCATCTGAACTACATGCATCTCATCGCGAGCAAACATATTTCATCAGTCCATCAGAAAAATTGTGTGTTTATAGAAGGAAAAATGTTATAAAATGATAATTCACCAATATTTCCTTTAATGCTCAAATAAAAGTGCAGTAAGATCAACAGATGCCAATCAAACAGCAGTAGGGGTGTGCGATATTGACAAAAAATTATATATCGATATTTTCTTGGATTTTATCGATAGCGATAATTAGACGATATTCTGTGTGTTATTGTGCTGGTATCTTAAGGACTGCCGTGGACAGCTGACTCCTAAAGTTTTTGATATTCTTCATATTCTGTGTGGTGGTCAGTTCACACTGATAGAAATGAATCTTTTCCAATAAGTTTAAACTGATTTTACATTTTATGGGCATTTTTACCTTTATAAAGCCATTTTTCTAAAAGCCTCCATTATCTTTTGAGTCAAATTCTTACATTTAATCAGTGGATTAGAATAATAAGACATTTGGGCTGTTACCAAGCAAATGAAATCAGTATCAACAAAATTAATCTTTAAAATGCAGAGGAAACACAGATATTGCAATTAAAGTGGCATTTAGATGTGTTTACACACGGTTTAATGCAGGACATGAATGCATTTATCCTACAGTTACAAATGCATTTTTTTTATTTTATTTTTTTATATATTAAACATAAAATGTTGAATACTGATATTTGAAATTATTTAAATAATAAAAGATGCTTTGAATGTGAAATTAAAACCGCCAGCAGGTGGCAGCAAGTCACTGTAAATAAGTGAATCATTGCGATTGAACCGAATCATTTAAACGGTTGATTCATTCAGGAACGAAACACCGTTATGTTGCTCAGAGACGCAAAACAGTGCTGTGGCTGTGTTTGGAATTATTTTTGTTGTCGAAATAGAGCAAAAACAGGAAATATGTCTGAAAAAGACATAAAAAGACACTTAATTAACTTCTTGTTTATTGAACTGTTGTAAAAAATCAATATCACATTTGTAATCATGGAAGTTTTTGTAGAAAAACAGCACTCTTTGTGTGAAATTGATTTAACTATATGAACTATATAAATATATACATTTTCTGCTCCCAAGTCTTGAATTTGTGATCATTCTAAAGGCATTTTAATAGACTGAATCATGCAGTGAAAGAACGCACTCTAAATGCACTTCACGTAATGTATGCGTGCACTCTGTAGGTGTTTTGAATGGTTTTTGCTAAATACTCAATAACATCAAAACACACATAGTTAAAATAACAATTATGATATTATCGCAGACGATATAAATCGCACACCACTAAACAGCAGCTGTTTAGTGATGAGGGCCTGTTTTTCACTTCCTGCCTGAAAAGGTCAGTGTGAGTGGCGCTCTGAATATCAACTCATATCATTGGTTCATTCACAGCGGAAAGGTCACAGTCAAAGGCTTGTTCACTTCAAAGATAAACACACACACACACACACACACACACACACAGACAGTCCAGGTGAACAGAACACAGTGATGCTGCAGCTCACCTGCGACAGCAGAAGTGTTTCTGTTGTGACAGTATTTACAGAATATAAAGTGATTTTTGAGACTACAGTGAGTATTTCCTTTAATAATAAGTATAATAAAAATGGTTTGAGATAATGAGAATTATTACAATCAACAATACCTGATGATCAATACCTGATCATCATGAATATAATCTACATGAAACGCAAACCTCAAAATGTCACAAAAGTTGAAGAATGAATCGGATTGAAACAGGGTTATGCACCAGTGTCTGTGACTGCTGTGTAAATGTGAATCTGCATGTTGTGTGTCAGTTTGCTCTATTACACATAGAGATGTTCCGACACCCTTTTTCCCTTCCCGATACTGATACCTAGGCTCAGGGTATCGGCCGATACCGAGTACTGATCCGATACCCGGGTGTGTATCTGGTTATACAGCTGTGTGTACTACTAGCCCTGTATGAATTGATACAATTATTTTATGGTGTGCTTCACCATATATAGATAGATAGATAGATAGATAGATAGATAGATAGATAGATAGATAGATAGATAGATAGATAGTCTGGCGAGTAAACAAAAAATATAATGTATAATGTTTGGAAAATGGCACATCTTTTTAAATATCTAATAGTACACTCTTAACATCAGTCAGTCAAGCATTATAAATATATTATGATAATCAAGTATTATTTAATGATAGAATTTTAGCAATTAGAATGAAAACTTGGTAACCATGTATGAATGCATATTAGTCATTTTAACTGAATTTAGGACTGGTGGTGGTGCTTTTTTGGTCATTCAGTGTTTCTGTAAAAATGGGGGGAAACTATCAATAATACTGATAAGATAATAATCATACTATGAATTCTACTAAGAATAATATAAAACGCACTGAGGATTAACGAGCTGCTGGATTCATGAATATTAATCACATTGTCTGCATTGGCTCAAACCGATTTGCTGAAATCAAAACAGGGACGATAATAGGTGAGTGCCAGCCAATGAGATTGTCGTTTGTGCATTAGCTCCGCCTACTACCAGAGAAACCAGCAGTTCTTAAAAGCTGAAGAATTCCAAAGGAACTCCGTTATTTTGACAGGAAAATACAACAAAAATATCATTTACATACCATTCGGAATTGGCACGCTACATGTAAGACTCTCTCGCTCCCTCTCCCTCTCTCTCTCTGCGTGTGAGGAAAAAAGCAAAGCGACGGCGAGTCGTGCGCTTCACACTAGAGTTTACAGTACGTCAAATACAGGTGCGCTGCGCATTCATTCAGATGATCTGAAAAATAGATTGCTTGACGGAGAGTGAAACTCTGAAGCGCTCAGCGTGTTCAGCGAGTGACAATATATCTGTGCTAAACTTATACATAGCCTTCCAGTAAAATCTGATCATTTATTAGCCAGTGGCTAATATTAGACATCATTTAGTCGCCCAGGGTGAAGATTTAGTCGCATATGCGAGTGATTTAACTTACTGGCAATGTGCTAACACGTTTGTATTTCTTCTTCGCTGCTCTAAATAGTGGTTTCTTGTGTGGCAACACAACACAACTTCCTGTGTTTGCATTCTGAGCAACGAAGAAGAATTGATTTCCGATTTGCAGCGTTAAGCAAAACTAGCGCGCATAACTATAGGTCTTGTTTAAGAAAATGGTATCAGATCGGTACATGGTAGGCTTGGGCGGTAATACGGTAATATGGTATACCGCGGGATCTAAAAATAGCAACGGTATCAGTTGCAATACCGTTATACCGTCATAAAAAACAATGCACTTATATAGGAGACGAGGATATATATTAAATATAATTTATTTAATGCCTAAAAATGCGTATGCTTGGTTGTCATCACGTGACAGCGTGGAGGAGAAAGAGAGAGAGGGGGAAAGATGGCGAGTCGCGCACCAAGTGACCTGGTCTCGAAAAAGAACACAACTTCTGCAGTTTGGCAGTATTTCGGGTTTCGACCGAACGAGAAGGGAGAGGCGGTAAATACGGACGAGGCAATTTGCAAATTGTGCAACAAAAAGGTGACCGCGAGAGATGGAAATACCTCGAACCTAAGGTCGCATATACGAAACCACCATCCACTCACACTGCTGCGAGGATGGACCCGAGTTCACTCAGTGCAACCAACATGATCTCACAGAATTCCGTGTAATGTTCACGGACTTAATTAACCTCCGAATCTGTGGTGGCATCACGGAATCGCCAAAAATTCCGTGATGGACTCACAGAAGTGATACCAATGTAAGTCAGTGACAAGCATCAGCCGTGCTCCACGCACGGAAACCCTTAGCATCAACATGCCGACGCGATACTGGGAAATTTATCGTCATCATTATTGTTCAGAACTGGGTAGGTTTGGGTAGGGTAGGGGTGGGGTCAGGTACTCCGGTGAAAGTATAACTGCATCGGAGTCACTCTTTTTACGTGGTCCGATGCAGCGCTGGTGTTGAACCAGTGAATCCGTGCATGGACCACGGCTGGTGCCTTCTGTGAGCCCATCACGGAATTTTCGGCGATTCCGTGATGCCACCACAGATTCGGAGGTTAATTAAGTCCGTGAACATTACACGGAATTCTGTGAGATCATGTTGGTGCAACAGTTTCAACGCCTCCCGATGCAGGACCAACAACATCTAGGTCCACCGACAGCCGCTTTGCAATACTTTTTATAATATGGATGTTTATGTTAATTTAATTCTGTTTGACTGTTGTATTTGCACTTTTTTCTAAACTGCTATTTGTTGCTAATAAAAGTTGTTAATATTGTTGTGCATGTTATTGTTTCAGTATTAGTGTTTGGTATTCAGTTTCTGAACGGTTTAGGCACAAGCCAACAGTTTGGTGACACTGTCTGAGCCTTATGTCATAATTTTTTTATTATTCACGGTAATACCATATACCGAGGTAAAATAGGGAGGAGGTTTGACGGTATCAAAATTTGGAAACCGCCCAAGCCTAGTACATGGGTTCAAGTACTTGCCGATACCGATGCCAGAATTTTTTGTGGCATCGGTGGAATTTCCGATACTAGTATCCAGGGCCTACAATTAACACTCGCCAAGCACCAAATGCGAGTAGAAATCGGCATTGGCGAGTACATGTAACAGTGTCAGTCGCCAGTTGGCGAGTACAACTTTTACGAAATATTACAATGCAATGTAGTTAAAACAACAGCCAGTTTTTAAAGAGTTGTTTCTGACATAAGCGAATAAAACAATCTTTTGCGAAGAGAAGATCATCATGATCCAAACGGGCTGATAAGGTCAGAGCAGTGTGATGGCCAGCTTGGCCAGCTTTTACCTGAGAAGATTTTGCTGCTTCATTTCGGAAGATTAACTTTTCTCTTCTTCATTCGTTATAACCCTAGAATGTGGCGACACATACCTGGGGCTTCGCCACTTAAACGGTGCAGTGAAGTATAGTTTGAAAGGCTGCGCGTTCGGCTGAGCCTACACCGAGCCGCTTTATACAGCGCACCAGTAGCGCTTCAACGGAGGAAAACACACACAATTTTGTCAAAATGCACGGTTTTGGCGAGTTATCTCGTAAACGCAGTCTTAAGTGAGTTATAAAGTCTTAACCCTCTGGGGTCGATAAGGCCAAAATGAGCTTGAATTACTCTGCCATTTTTGATCGTACAGATAAGAGCAATACACCATTCGAATCTGTAAGGGGTCTACTTTTATTTGTATACACTCATAATAACAACTAAACTTTGTGCTTTTGAAGAATAAAGAAAACAAACAGGGAGCGCTCTCTGTCTTCTCCGTCTCCGCGAACTGTTTTTAGAAACGAGTCACTAAAATGAACTGTAACTCAGCAAATACTTCACACAGAGACATGGGAGTTATATCTATAGAAAGCTTGAAGTGTCTACTTTGAAATGAAGCAAGTCTTATCGAGTCTTAACATTCTGTGATGAAGTAATCCATATGAAACCAACACGATGTTCAGTCTGTCCCGTCTGACTCATTATCTCTAATGTGACCCCTCCCCCGCGCGGCTCGCGCTGTTCATATGTAAATAGCCGCGTGGGGCATGCGCACGTGCAAACGCCCAACACAAACAAAGAGGAGGTCCTCATCGCGGCTACTGTTCGTTTCTGGAAGACGCGCTGAGTAAAAGCAGGATTTCCCTCCAAAGAAGAACACGATTTCATCCAGCAGAGGAGATGAGTAAGTAATGTTTCTTTTTTGCATTAGTTACCGTTTTATTGTGACATAAACTTGAACAGATTTACTAACAGTTAGCTGGGTTTTCCCAAACGACAACATGATGAATGCTACGCATCTAAGAATGTTTAGACCATGTTTATTATTAATACTCTGTTCACAAATAGATTTTAATAGCGTGCTAAACAATAATAATTAGTTTCTCAGATATAAAATATCATTTTTTATAGTACAAAGTACATCCTTTTATTGTACAAAGCTTGCTTGAGTCTGTGGCTACAGAATCATATCATCGGCTACTATAAAATCATACATACTAGACTATATGACTACAAAATCATAGTTGGGTTTTTCCCAAACTATAATTCCTGACTATAATGTTTGAAATCGTGTAAAACATTTTGAATATGATGGCAATTCATTGTATTTAAATTTCTTACAGCGTGATGATGTTTTCATGCTCTATATAAAACAATAAAAGTAATATGAGTGTACACTGTAACATGATGAATGCTATGAGTCTAAGTATGTTTAGTACATGTTTATTATTAATAGCCTACTCTGTTCAGAAATAGATTTTAATAACGTGCTAAACAATAATAATTAGTTTCTCAGATATAAGATTTCTTTCTCTTTTTTATGATAGTACAAAAGCATGTGTGAGTCTATGGCTACAAAACCTATATATATATATACAGATGTTCCTGATATTAACATGCTCACAAATGTTTTTTTTGTTTGTATTTTATTGAATCAGATACCAGCACCAGATGTATCCTGATGTCTCTTCAAACTGTTTTCCTCTGAGAGCGCTGCACCAACATCAGATGTTCAACTACACTGATATTCTATGTCAAAACAAGCTCCTTCTCTACTGATTATGTTTTTTTCTTCTTGAATCCATGGAAAGAAGTAGAAACACTTAAATAACACACGTAAATATCAGGTATGATTTACTTGTTTCACTTGTTGAACAGAATCTGTTGCAGGAATGACTCAAAGTCTGTTCACATCTCTGTGGTTAGATCAGTGTGCACAATAATGTGTCTTTGACCTTCATTATGTATGTTTTGATTATACTGTGTTGTAAATAAAATACAAATAATTTAAAAATCATTTTTTCAATCTCCTCACATTCTCTCTTACCTGCCTCACAGTCACAGTCACACTGATGGGCCATTAGGGGCCATTAGGGGAGGGCCCTTTGTCTCTCAGGTGAGACTCACTTAATATTCATGGCCATTGCCACTCCCTTGCATATAGACCCTCGACCACAAAACATGTCTTGAAAATTTTAAATCAATATATTGTTTTCTGTGAATGAGTAAGCAGAATGATTTTCACATAATTTTGAAGTAAATATTCTAGGCTACAAAACTGATTACTCAAAAGTCTTGTTCAGGACTATTTAGTGTGGGTTTTAAGGCCTTATTTCAGCTACATTTTTTTTCCCAAAACTTACTAACCACGCATAATATTTTTTTTCTAAAAAATGCAAACATGTACATCCATCTTGGTCACATATTATTGTAACAGTTTGTGCTGAATACAAAAAAAATTACATGTTGGTCAATAGTATGTTTTAAGTAGCTGAAATAAGCACAAATATCAGAGCATGTCAAAACATCTCAAGGGCCCCAAAATGACCTCAGACCCCAGAGGGTTAAATGACGGTAAAGAGTTTGGAGAAAATCAGATGTGACAGACCCGGGTCATGTGCATCAGGTTTTAAAGAGACAGCGCTGATTTTAAAGTGAAACCTGCTGAAGTCTGTCATTGATGTAAATCAAAGAACAAAAGAAAAAGAGAAACCATTGGACTGTTAGAGGCCGATTAACTTTTGTAGCTTGAATAACCTAAAGATAATCTGTATAGTTTATGCATATAAAATGTATAATTTATGTGAAGATTTTTAAAATCACTTAAATTAAATGTTGTAATATATTAAATGTTAAAAATAATGGCTTTCAATTATACTGTATTGTTGAATGGCTATAATTAATAGGGAAAATTGAGGGAAAATGCATTTAATAGAGAATAGTAGCAGGACTAATTAAAAACACTGCAAATATGTTTAGTCATTGTAGTAGTAATAAATGCCTGTTTTTGCAAAAAGAGTTTTGTGGCCGGTAAAAAAAAACTTTTGGCCGGTAAATTTTAACATGTCACCGGCCATTGGCAGGTGTGGCAAAAAGTTAGTTTTAGGCCCTGCTAGTATCTGAATCGGAACAAGCCTAATTACACACACTGAAGCACTCGTCTGCCTCTCACTAGATCAACACATCAACTTCATCTGAGAGTCACTTCAGCTGCATTTCACCATTTCATCTGAGAAAAACTGCCATCAAATACACACGGAATCTCAAAGATCTTCACTACAACACACCAAAATAAATGTTCAGTTTAACTTAATTATTATAACTAAATTATGACAGAAATACATTACTAAGAATATACTTCTCAAAGTAATAATAATAAAGTTGATTAAATTCTTTTTTAAGAAATAACACGCAATATTTCATCCATGTTTTTATTTAAACAATAAACCAAAAAAGAAAAAATAGAAATGAATTGTTCAAATTTCATTTGGTTAAATATTACAAAATGTTATGCATACATTTGATTACCGCAATTTTTGATAACAAATTTGTATTAAATCATAAAACATAGAATTCAGAAACTGAAAATATCATACATGCCATACATTTCACAGCTCTGTCTGTAATGAAACCCTCAGTCTGGGCACTCTAATCGGAACGCAGGTGGAGATCACCCAGAATGCAATGCTTTCACATGGACAGCACCTCACTGCTGTAAGAGACGGACAGGAGCTGATATCATCACACACACACACACACACTTACACACACCTTCAGGAACATCAGCTGAATCTGATCGCTCTAGAAATGCAGCAGCAGATCTGTAGCTCACTGGTGTTACTGCAGCTGCACGAGTGTGTGTGTGTTTACATAACATCTCTGAGCACATCCTGTTATAACAACGCCACAAAGCCCATGCAATAATATACATTTATCATTCACTGCCGCCTGCCATCACACACACACACACACACACACACACATGCATGCGAGTTGTGGGACGTTAATTGCGACAGTCACAGTGCAGCAGCAGCATCTGTCATCAACAAAAGTCAAGAGCCAATTGAACATTCAACTCTTATTGGCCAAACGAGCGCATCACTGCAGAGAATAGAGGACGCATGTATGCAGTGCCACTGAGCATCCACACACACACACACACACACACACACACACACACACACACACACTAGGGCTCTTCACAGGATGAACACATTCAGTGACTCTCATGAACAATCTTCACTGAATCTCAAAGGACCCCATCAGCTGGCTGCTCCAGTGACGACACTAACAGCTGATCTGAGAAAACACTAGAGCTGAAGGAGTTTCAGAAAACACACACACACACACACACACACACACACACAACAGTCCAGCTGGTTTAACAGACACACATTAACCAGCACAACAGTACTAACAACCCACTAGTTAACACTATAATCCGGTCAGATGGCCTGACTGACAACTAATGGTCACGTGACATGCAGGTAAACATCAAATATTTCACCTTTTTCATCTTTTGTTTTATTTTTATGTTTTTATTTTAAAATTATTTATTTATTTTAAATATAACATTGAATGAATTTGTGTTTTATTTGCTTTTATTTTAGTTATTTGTTGGTTTTATTCTGATCTCACAGCAGCAGTAAACACACACACACACACTCTTGCACTGAGCTCAAACACCAGCACTACATCACAGTGACACCAGAGCAAGAAACTCTTCCTGTCTCTCTCTGTGTTTCGCTCCCTTAATTACACAGTAAATCAGACAGACCTGCAGTGACTCTATTAAACACACACAGCTCTCTCCCACCGCACACTGGACAGGGCAAACACACACACACACACAGAAAGATCTGATGACTCGAGATCGACATTAAACCAGGTTTAATGTTCTGTCGTATTACATCAATAATCACTCAGTCGTGCTGCTGCTCTGAATGTCAGTCATGTGATCACCTGCACTGACCTTACAGCCCAATCACAGCTCAGATGACATTCAGAACAACAGCATGACTGTGAGTCTGATGTTATGAATCACATCTAACCCTAACATCACACACTATTCACCAGAGCCTCATTAACCAGCAGATTCACCACAGGACCAGGATGGTTATACCATGTACTGAATGATTACCATATTCATTTATTCATACATTCATGAACCTCAAAGAATACTGTGGTATTAACGCTCATACTATGACACTTTGTTAGCGATGTGAATTACAAATGCTGCCGACCAACAACACTGCCCAGAAGAATCATATGCTAATTAGCCACAAATGCATTATTTACATATATGCTCATTTGATTTAGGGGTCGACCGATATGTGTATTTCAGGGCCGATGCCGATACCGATTATTACAGACCAAGTGGACCGGTAACCGATATTTTTAAACGATATATTATGTCTAATGTAAAAATTTAAATTAATGTCAAAATTAAGAATAACAAGGGCTCTGACAAAAACTGCCTTCCCTGGTGTTGATTGCACTTCTTACTCTTGTCATCCTCCATGCATCCATGTACAATAAGGGTAATATAAAGAGAGAGTTAAAAGTGGGGCCACTGCACGCTTCATGATTAAGCCTATGAATACTGTACTACAGCTAAACAGCTTGGGGAAATGTAAGTATTTGGCTTCAATAATTTACATGTTAGAAATGTATGTGGAATAGCATAACCTCTCATAATTATAATATAAAAGTGTAAATAATTTAATTGTCTTCATAGCTCCATTGTAGAAGTTGTGAAGAAGACTGCAACTATTTTAATTAAACTATAACACTAATAGCCTGTTAGGCACACTTGGTTCAATAGCCTATTGAAATGTCACAATTTATGTCGTCATAATCTTGGCCTGTGTGACAGTATCTTAATCTTGGCCTATGTGACAGTAATTTCGATTAGTTTTAATTTACAGTGCAGTGCAAATGAAGCCATAAAACATTAATTTCAGTTATCTTTTATTCAAATGAGAGTTAAACTCAATTTTTTGGCAAACAAATGGGTTTACCATTAAAATTAAAACATGGAATAAATAGCGTATTGTGTGATTATTCTTTTAAACAAAAGTTGTTGTTGTAGTAGTAGTAGTACTATATAAACCGAACTTTTATTTTGACGGGTTGCCATGAGGACCTCTTAAGTTTCTGTATAGCCTATGTATGTGATATGACGATCGTTTTACTCAAATGAAACGGTCAAATGCTCATGAAGCAACTGTCAGAGCAGTTCTGGGGATGTTGTCTTCAGTGTGTGTGTGTGTGTCTGTGCCATTCACATATACAGAGACACGCAGAACATACAGAATTCATATTTAAGTCTTTTTGCAGCTTAATATTTACAGATACTAGTCCATAGCGCGAGTCGATTTAAGTGTACTGACCTACTTTTGATTAATTCATCCAAACTTTGACGAACTCTGTGACTCCGCGTTATACAGTAAATTCCCTTTATATGACTGGATTCCGCGATTCCGTCTGTATTTTCCCCATCGCGGAAACCATAAATAGATAATATTGAGGTGTTTTTCAACTTCAGTGTAGTGGATTGTGATTCATTGCAACTTGAGCAAGGTCTGCTGCTGCCTTTGAGAGACAACTGATGCGTGATAATCACTGAAACTGTAGCAAGCGCTTTCAGTGAGAGAGTGCCTTAGTCTTCCACATTGATTGGTCGGACTCGTGACTCCCAACAAATCAGATGCGCGGTGGGCGGAGACTGCTCGAGGCCACAGAGTGGTGAGTTCTGACAGGCTGCATCAGAGCCAAATAGCGCGTTTCAAAATTAAATAATTATATCGGCACATCGGTTTTGAAAATGACCGATACCGATAATCATAAAAATGCTTAATATCGGCGCCGATAATCGGTCGACCTCTAATTTGATTACTCTTAATGGGGTAATTTTGAAAAAAAAAAAAAAAAATCAATCAAAGGAAGTGTTTACAAAAACTTTAAAACAACCAAAAACAAGCTGTAGGAATTAGCTACAGAGTTCACTACATGTGATTGACTATACAGTTCACAACAGAAATCACAAGAATTCAATATATAATTCACTATAGAGTTCACTATAGGGGTGTGCGATATGACAATTTTTGATCGTGGACGATAAAAATGTCTCCACGATCTGCTTTTGAAGAAATATCATAGTATTGTGCTTAGGGTTGCGCGATAATGCCCATTGTCATATCGTCCTATCATCAGCCTGTAAGATCGCCGATACACAATAGTATCGGGGGGAGGGGCAATTTTTTGCTTATTTATGTATTTGTTTGCTTATTTATAAGATCATTTATTTACTTATTAGTCTACATTTTTTATTTTATTTACACTTTTATTTAAATATTAACGTAATTATTAATTATCACGCGGAATGACACATGGGAAATGAGGACCGTCTATCATTCTGACAAGTGGTGGGAAAGAAAAATGCCACATCGCCTATTTGGCAATATTTCGGGTTTACACCAGATGAAAAAGGTGAGCTCGCTGATGTCACGCAGGCAGTTTGTCAGACTTTGCTCGAAGGTTGTGCCGGTAAAAGAATCACAAACCACAAACATGTATGTACATCTGCGTGGCCACCACCCTGCTGAGGCTGCTAAACTAGCGCCAAGAGAAGGCGCGATTAGCAAAGATCGAAGTCAGCCATCAATCATCGGACCACAAGCATAAACATGACCCCCTATATGTCTGTGACAGTCCATTATATTTCGGAGGATTGGAAGCTAGAAGCAAAATGCCTGGAAACAACATTTATTCCGGAGAATCACACTGCAGAGGTACTGGCTGAGGCGCTGTCAGATGCCATGCAAGACTGGGACATAGAACAGAGTAAAATTTCATGCATTACAACTGACAACGGGACCAATATTGTTGCGGCCATACGAGGGCTCGGATGGCCATGGCTGAACTGTTTTGGCCATAACTTGAATGTGGCAGTGAATTATTCACTACAAAAGGAGAAAACAAAAACTGATCGAGCTCTTGGAATTTGTTGCAATATTAACGCGGCATTTTCTCACAGCTGGAAGAGGCGACGAGAGCTCCGCAAGGCGCAGGAACAGCTAAATTTACCTCGACATATGCTGATAAGGTACATAAATTATTATATTTTATTTGCTTAATATTTATCTTGTGGCACAACCATCTTAGTGAAAAATAAGAAAAATGACATTTTTGTCAGACTAGAAATAATACTTGTAAATCAAATTTAATATTATTTAATCATTATAAATGATCACAACATTAACGATCGACGCATAATTGTCATTTAATATGTTGTTATTGTAGGATTGTACAACTCGTTGGGGATCAACATATGCCATGGTAGTAAAATTCTGGAACAGCTTCCTGCCATCAAAAGAGTTTTTGCTGATGACAAGAGCCGTCGAACACTCCCAAACGTGACCTGGCAGGACATTGCTGTACTAGAGGCTGTCAGGGATGGGCTGAAGCCTGTCGCAGAATTTACTGATATATTATCAGCTGAGAATTACGTGAAAGTCTCATCTCTGCTGCCCATGCTGCAGCTAACAAAGGATATCCTGAAGGAGGAGGAGACTGATGTGGAGATGACGGCAGGAATTAAACGGAGGATTTTGGAGAAACTCGACTCGAAATATGACGACAGTACCCTCCAACTAATGCGCAAAGCTACCCTCCTTGACCCACGCTATAAGGGCGACCACATCGATGCCGCACAACTTGATGTGATCAAATCACAGCTTGAGGTTGAGATGGTGGCATACTGGAATGAAACAAATATGCCACCTGTACCCATCAGAGTGGAGGAGGAAGAAGAAAAAGATGCGGCAGGTACGTCATCAGGTGAGAAACAGCCGGCTAAGAGGATCAAAACACTGGGTCGTCTTCTTGGCAGAGCAAAGCTGTCTATGTCCACATCCACACCTGTAGACCAGCGAGCAAAATCTGAAATCACGTCTTACTTACAAGAGGAAGTAATTGATGGTGATGACAAGCCACTGGACTGGTGGAAAGAAAATAGATGCCGTTTTCCTTTAATGGCAAACCTGGCAAAAAAAATACCTGTGTGTTACCGCAACTAGCACCCCTTCAGAGCGTGTGTTTAGCGCAGCCGGCAACATAATTACTCCCCTTCGCAGCCTACTCAAACCAGAAAAAGTTAACCAGCTTGTTTTTTTGGCAAAAAATCTGTAGACAGAAGCATTACTCTTGCATCGTAAACAGTCATATTGTTTTAAATCTGTAAACAATGTAACTAAGATTGCATTATTTTAGTTCTTGGTTATTTAATTTTTTATTTTTTTTGCTTTTTGTTTATTGAAACGTGTTTGGCTATTAGCGACAAGATAAACACTCTTTTATGTTAAATATGTTAAACAAGTTGGAGTTTGAAATAAACCTGCTTTTTATTTTCATAGCCGACTGATTATTGTGCATTTATTCTGAATACGCATCATACATTTGCGGCTTGCAAGGAATGCATATGACGATTTTTAAAAGAGAATCACTCCTCTTTGAAAACGTATTACAAGCGACTTTAAAACTAAATTTCCTTCATTCACAAATTATGTCAAGCCTGCTTGTTATAAAGAGACATCATTCTTGTACAGCTGTTATTTTAGCCATGTTAAAAAAAAACGCCAAAACCGCATGATTTTCGTTTTGTTTTAGTTGCATAAAGTGTAAACAACAACAAAAATAACATAACTATACAATAACAAAAATTTTATATTATTACATAATTTTGTATATTAACACTGATAAATTTATGTATGATTTTTTTTTATATATTCCTCTGCGCGTCGGTCTGGTGGGTGAAGGTCACGCGACGATGTCAGTGTGAAACTATGCAAGGGCCAATGAATTGTACTTTGATAATAATAATTGCCTAATAATAATAAAAAAACAAGAACTAGAAAATAAGCCGTATTATCGTCATTTTTCGTCCATATGGCTACAGCGCACATTCTGTCAGTTTCAGTTCTGACGCCTCCGTCTCTATATACTGTACAACACCACATCCATTCAGTGTTAACTCAGCGGTAGAGCTACTCTCACGGGGCACTGCACTTATTCCCAAACACAAAAGTACATTATTAGCCTTGCCGGTTAAACCTTTCATTCACGCGCTGGTCTGACATGCTTTTTCTGAGCCCGTACACCTGAAGCGCGTGCACTAAAAAGGCTGTCTAACAGCGCCTGATTACTCAACTAAGTTATCTGTTGAGCTAATACTGTCAAAACACACAAGGTTTACGTATAGACTCAGTTGGTTATGTCTAAAATGAAAGTAAACAGATGAGAGAGAAACGGATGCGTGTCTGTATATTAGATGCGTGCAGGTCTTAAAGGGACAGAACTAAACATGCAGCCGACTGTCATTAACGGGATAGTTCACCCTAAAATTTAATTTCTGCCATTATTTACTCACTCACATGTTGTCCCAAACCTGTATTAATTTCTTTCATGTGCTGAACACAAAAAAATATATTTTGAAAAAACGTGGAAAACCAAACAGTTGCTGGTCCACATTGAATTTGATAGTAGGAAAAAATACTATGCAAGACGCTGTGGACCAGCAACTGTTTGGTTTTCCACGTTCTTCAAAATAGCTTTTATGTTCAGCAGAAGAAAGAAACTCATTCAGGTTTAAAACTAATTTTGAGTGAGTAAATGATGGTATAAACATAAAACACTATGACAGAATCGACAGACAGATGACAGAATTTTTATTCTTTATTGTTAAAACAACAAAAATAACTCGCTACTCTTGACTGAAAAAATAAAAATAATAATAGTTACCTTAATAGGAATCAATCTATATAGTGCTTTATTTTTATATTTGATCATTCAATTATTTGAATGTTCCTGCTAAATATGCCTATTGTACCTAAAAATTAAACACTGTTTGTTTTATTTGTATATTATGTGTATCTTTGTTCTTATTTTTTAATAACAAAGATAAAATAATGTTAAAGATTTTCATCTTCACCCACTTTGGCCTAAATATCCATCATTCTTTTTTATATTTTGTTACCTAGAAAGGATTTGTCTTTATAACAGGGAAATTAGTTTGGCTGCACTGCTCAGACAAAATAGTAAAACCAACATGACAAAGAATCGTGATATTTCTAAATTTAAATCGTGATATGATATTTTTTTTCCATATCGTCCACCCCTAGTTCACTATAATATTCACTATAGTTTATAACAGTAATCACTAGAATTCACTAAAGTTTACTATGTAATTGACTATAGAAATGACTACTGAGTTCACCACAGAAATCACTAGAATTCAATATAATTCACTATAGTTTACCATAATGTTCACTACAGAATTCACTGTAGAGTTCACTATAGAATTCACTATAATGTTCACTACAGAATTCACTAGAGTTTAGTACAGAGTTTACTTCTACGTTCACAAGTGAATTCACTACAAAATTTACTACAGAATTTCCCACAGAATTCACTATAGAGTAGGGCTGAGCGATAAATCGATAACAAAAATTATCGCACTATATAAATTACCTCGGTAAACGATAACAAGAGTTCGATAAGTGTTTGATACAATGTTTAAAGGCAAAGGCGGAACGAAAAAACACTAGTCATTTGAAGCATGCTTTTTACCATGGTATTGAGGTGCTATATCTGTGGTTTTAACTGTGATTATCATGATCTAAATGTATGCTATTATGGAAGACCAATGGTTAAAAAAACACGTCAAACAGTCAGAATAATTAAATTTCACCATATAAAAATGACAATTTTTACAGACATTACAGACTTTGATAATGAACATAAATCTACATCTGTATTCTAACTCAAGCTACTATCAAATGTGTATTTCTAAGAGACAAAAAAAAAATTTATATTATTATTAAGGCAACACAAACCTGTTTTTTGATTTGAAACAATATTACTTATTAGAACTAAGCAGAACTAAGAAATATTTTTTTTCTATTAAGATATTTATTTTGTTAAGGAAAACTGACTGGAAACGTGTAAAGAATTCAAAAACAAAGTGTTTGTTCTGACCATAAAGAATAGTTTAAAACCACAATTAACCGTCTGGTTTTTACAACTTTCACATTGGAGCAAAAATCTGCCTTTAAACTTAAAAGAAAAAAAAATGTGACATTTAACGTGATAATTATCGATATCAACTGATCGTGATAATTTTTTTGGCCATATCGCCCAGCCCCACTATAGAGTTTACTATAGAACGCTCTAGAAGCTCCCTGATAAAAACACTTACATGTGGTGAAATGATTAAAATCTTTTTATTTAATTTAAATCTTTCATTGATTTAATCACAGTAATGACGCATATCACGATATAGTAATCCAATCAGTAAAGGTGCTTTGAAGCGATCATGAAAAGTGCTGCATAAATAAACCTGACTTGACTGGATAATCAAATTTCTGACATGAAACAATATTGAAATGCATGACAGATGCTGGCGGCTGCTATTGGCTGAAGAGGCTGGACAGGCGACCAATCAGAGCGGCTCAACTCCACGTGGCCGTGGACGGTGAGGTCGTCTGCTCATGACACGACTGTTTGTTTTCAGGTCACACAGAAACTCTGAGCTCGACAGGAGAAGAGAGAGACAGACAGCTCCACACTCCTCTGCTCATTTATCTTCCCTCTCGATTATGTAACAGGAGAATCTTATCAAATATTAATGTTGTGTGGAGAGAGAGACAGAAGAGAGAAAGCAGGCAGTTTGATGATCTCGCTGCCGTTACAAAATCTCTTTCCCAGGTTTCACTGCAAGACTCCAGTCTGTAAGATTACATCACAGCGTCGCCACACGGTTTGCATGAGATGCACCCATGTGATTCGCAACGATGCTTACAGAAACACGCTTTGGATACAAGCTTCTGCTAGATGCAAAAATGTAATTGTAAGAAAAAGTGTTAGGACCAGTAAGTGTTTCTGCATTGTTACATTAAACATGTTTCTGTTACAGCCTCACTACTACAATCAGTCTCAACACTTTATTTTTTAATTTTTGCAAAGCAATAATTTATGAATTGTTTAACAAATGAATCATAGAGAAAATTAATAGACTTTTAAATAAATAAATATATATATATATATATATATATATATATATGTGTGTGTGTGTGTGTGATTCACAGAGAAATTTGATTGATGATTTAAATAAAAACATGCATATTAAATGCAGTACAACAATGCTAACATGAATTACCATGGAATATATATATACACAAACACACAAATTATGATGATAAAATAATGTCACAGTGCAAAAAAATTAAGCTAAAACAGGTTTTCTTCCTTTGTTCATTACTCCTGTTCTTCAGATGCATCATCTTATCCAGTGCATGTCATTACAGTGATCTGAGTGTGTTCATTTACACCATAACACACACACACACACACACACACACACACACGTCCCGTGTAACCTGCACTGCATTGAGCTGTAGGGGTGGAGGAGGGAATCAATGCCGTTTTTAACATGTAATGCTTGCTAATGATTTTCTGCTGGTGTGTTTACTGAAGGCGATAGTGCTGCACTTCTATCTATTCATCAGGGCGATTTAGGTGTTTTTGTGCTGCTGGAACAACAATCAACGGATCGATTGCAGGCAGAACTGATGCATGAGGTTCCAGACGAACCAAACTCCACACAAACACACCGATGCTGCAAACATCTGCACTGACGACACTCATGAATGCAAAGAAGCCACAGGCGATACGACCTCACCATGTTATTATTATTATTATGGATCACAAACAACATGATGCAGTTATTCACATCAGACCAACACCATCACCACAATGACAGATTCCTAAACTTTAAATTTGATATGTGTGCTTACACACATGACTGCTCAACACCTGTCACCTATAATCAATACAATCCGCACCCAATCAGCTGTATTGTTCCTGTAGGTCTTTCAATATTTGCTGTATCATTCAGTGACTGTTAACGCAGCACATTTCCCACACTGATCAATAATAACGCCTCTATTAATGCACACTGTACTGAATCAATCAATCAACCGGTTCATTTGAATAATCTGCAGCATTCGTGCAGCATGACACCACAGTAAACACAGAGCGTCTGCAGTGGAGCTCAGCACTGACTTCATCATCAGGACTGCAGCTGACATACGCACTGCATTCGCCTTCATAAGCGCTCATAACGCGCGATCGGTTTCCTCACACCCACGTTCAACAGTTCAAGCGCAGAGAACCGGACGGATGCCGGTGACTCCCGCAGCATCAGCACCGCAGCATCTCTCTCTCACACACACACACACACCCACGGTACTCACGGTCCGTAAGAACTGTATCTCATCTTCGGCTTCGCCGTCCGTCATGGTTCGGCGCGGGTTCGGAGCCTCTCACCGGACAGATGAAGCTCTCAGGCGGCGGCGGCGGAGGCTCTGATGCGGGTGTAACGGGTGTCTCCTGCCGCGCTATCATTGGACGGCTGACATACTCAGAGGGCGGGGCTATGCAGATGAGCGTGCGCCCTCTGCTGGAGAACCGGCGCTGACGCAGCGGGAGACCGTTAAACCGTTACAGCATCGAATAGCGCCATCCCGAGGACACCGGGGCGAACACGAGTCACGACTCAATCTGCGTAAAACATCAACCATTTTTAAATGCTGAGGTAAACTATTGTTCACGAATATTAAACGACAGAACGGAATTATCTGAACCAACAGATTCTCTCGTTTAATTAAACAGTAGGAGTCGCGCTGTTCTCCTGAAGGTTGTAATTGGACCAACAACAGCACGACTGTGAGCTTTTAAACAACAGAACAATAAAAAAAAGAACTTTACATTAAGAAACTTACATTTCAGACACAAGTTTTCCAGTTCCACAGCAGAGCTGAAGATCTAACGTTACATGAAGCCAAACCGCGACGATCACAATGACTGTGTGAGCATTTAGAGCGGGAACATTTAGCGCGAGATTTAAATAATTATAATAATAATAATAGGGTTCGTGACTTGACGAAACTAATAATTTAAAAAATGTAGGAATTATAAATAAAAACGTAAAACAACAACAACAAATAATCCAAACATATAATAAAAATACGAATCGTTGACCTGCATGTCACGTGACCATCAACCGCCATCAAACAGCCGCGAACATGTTAACTTTGATAAATTATTGGAATATTAACATAAAATCCCAAATTTACTTTAGCACAAAAGCTTAAGAATACCTAAATTAAAACAATTAATGCATGTGTGAAATTTAAACTGACACCAGTGATACTGTTTTTGGCTAATAATCGATGTAATATTATAACAATATCATTTAAAAGTCCTACAGGTTTTGTTTGTAGGGAAAAAACAACAAAAGCCCCAGTATCTGCTCTACATGGACTCATTCGGCTGTAATGGACAGTAGAAACGATGGACGTCATAGAGAAATTGTGAAATTAACTGCTTCCAAATTCTCTCAGATTAATAAAACACTAATATACCATTTATAAAATCTGAATACATCAATTTAAACCTTGGAAAAAGTTAACCCATAATATGCATGTAGTATTATGGCACACATTTTCATTTTATGCATTACAAGTGACATTATCAAAATAACTATTTTACAGTTAGAAAATGTGAGCATGACCTAAACCTGATGATCATGATCTGAGAGCATCTTCAGCTTCAATCTGACCCACATGACCAATCACACTCATTTACTTTCCTGAATAAATAAGATTATAAATAAGATGCCATATTTTTACTGTGGTCTCAGACTTTGAATGTGTGTGTGTGTGTGAGTGTGTGTGTGTGTGTGTGTGTGTGTGTGTGTGACAATCAAATGCTTAATGACTGAGTTTTAAACACCTTCTCCACAACGAGAGTATATTTACACACTCATAATCACCAAACACAGAGAGTTTTGATTTAATGCTGGTTTATCTGAAAATATAGAAAGCACATCTTTCAATGTTCATCTTAACAAATGTCAAATTAATCAGTTTCACTCATTTTTGTGAACTGAAATCATTCCTAAAACCAAAATAAAACCGCAGGATTGTGGGTTACATTTAAAGCACCATATTGAATAACAGGTCCTTATGATTTTCATACCACTGTCTAATATTAATACTAAAACTGACATAAACAAGGTCCATAAGAACAAACGATCAATTGAAATAGTCAAATCCACAGGAAGACACACAGAGAGCGTTAAATGACAGACGTCACTGAGCTGACTCTGCTTACCGGAGACTTGCTGAATCTAGTGACTTCAGGAACTAAATCCTGATCGGTTTAAGAATCAAAATAAATAATTAAAGGATCTGCTGGAATCTGTAAGTCAGGCTGGTATTTTGTACCCTTATTTTCTTTAAATCTCATAAGATATCAACCTATAAAACCCACAGGACTAAAAATAAAATAAGTGCTGGTCACTGTTCTATGAAAAATAGAAATGTAATTAAAAGCAGCGCTCTAGATGACACCTCTGTAGTGTAAAGATTAAAGTGTTTTTGGACCCTTTGAGATTAAAGTCCCTAATCTGGGACAAAACCATCCAAACAAAATAAAGTCTGTCACAGCTGATGATTCAGAGCTTTCCCTGCAGCGTTGTCCAGATCTGAGCGGTTTAGCATCAGTCGGCGTCGTAGCCCAGGATCGGACCCAACCACCGCTCCACCTCCGACACCTCCATCCGCTTCCTGTGGGCGTAATCCTCCACCTGACCAACACAGAGAGAGACGGAGGTCACACAACACACACTTCCTGTTCCCACAGGACTATCACACGAATAAATACACAATAAATAAATGCAAATACAACTAATGGCCACATCATGTGGAACTGGGTGAAAATTTGTCATTGTTCTGGCAAACCCACTTCCTTAAAGCAGGGTTTCTGCAGGATTTTTAATCTCAAATTTAAGACCTGCACAAATAAGATGAATACCACATGAGCAGGGTAGGGCAATGTCTACAGCAACATATTAAACAGTAAAGTGACCGTAAAAAGCAAGATTTATAGCTCAGATACAAGTTTTCACAAAAAAACAAAAACAACAGCCGCTTAATTGCTGAGTCCCGTTCGGTCGGAGTTTATTTCCCCATTTTGAATAAGAGTAAGATTTATATTTTGATCGAATTGATGATGGAAGGGGAGAAATATAGAAAGGGCAAGGGAAAACAGCCCGGGAAGGCAGAGAAAAGTGATAAAATAACGATTGAGGGCGCCATGGCCGAGGAACAAACTCTGAAGCTATATATGGATATGGAAGATAACGTCGCTGTCATTCGCGCAGACATAAAGATGATGGCCATGGATATGAAGTCTGAACTGAATAACTTTCGAGACAGAATCAGAGACGATCTCAAAAGGGAGTTGGCGGAAACACGACAGGAAATTTACCAGAAGTTAAACGAAATCACCGCCGATTTAAAAACTACAACTGACAGAATGAGCGAGGCCGAGGCCGAGGCCCGGATCGCCGATGTTGAAGAATGGTCCGTGGATTTCAGAGAGGCTCTGAGCCAGTCACTACAAGCCCAGGAAAGTTTGCAGATAAAGTTGACGGACTTGGAAGCCCGCTCAAGGCGCAACGATGTCCGTATTTATGGCATTGCGGAGGGAGCTGAGAAAAACAACACTCATCAGTTTATTGAGAACTTCATCAAAAAAGAGCTGGAACTCGCTGAAGTTGAACTTGGAATATAAAGATGCCATAGATCACTCGGCCCTAGACCGCCCAGTGAGGCGCAACCGAGGTCGGTGATCGTGTACTCTCAAGAGTTCAAAGTTAAAGAGATGGTTCTGCATTCTGCGTGGAAGAAAAGGAAATTTTCTACAGCGACAGAAGGATTTACTTCGACCATGACTATCCTGCAGAAACACTGGCAAAAAGAAAGGCGTACGCACAGATTAGGAGGATTCTCCGAGAAAAGGGAATACGGTTTCAAACACCTTTTGAGAGTCTTTTTTGAGAGTGGGTTACCTATGGAAGCGCGGATGAAGCGGCAGAGGATCTGAAGAGAAGAGGGTTCCAGACTGGCCACGAGAAGACTGCTGGAGTTCAGACTTTTGAAAGCGCGGAGAACCCCCTGGCAGCAATCAACGAGTACGGCAAATCAGCAGACCCGCCGGGAAGTGATTAAAGAGAAGCTCCGGAGCTTTCGCCGACCAAGATAGACTTGGAGGTATAGGGATTGGGAGATAAAAGACTGATAAGTGACGTTACACTGTAAAGGTAGAGAACTGGGCAAACGAGAGTTATCGGTTTTTGTCCTTATGTTTTGATTTATACCAAGGGATATTGTTTGTCCTCCCCCCCCTTTTTCTTTTTTTTTTTCTCTCCTATATAGAACGTAACGAACAACAAGTCTTTACTTCCATTAGAGTTTTAAAACCTGATTCGCGAATGGATAGAATCGCCTTCAGTAAGAATGTAGTTGACTGACAAACACGGGAAAATATTTTATATATTATTCATATATCTGACATTAAGAAGATTTGGCTTCAAAGATGAGTTCATTAGCTGTATTAAAATTTTGTATTCTTCACCAAATACTAGAATTAGGATCAATGGTCGCCTTACTCAGAGTTTTAACTTGGAAAGAGGCTGCCCTCTCAACCCTGCCATTTTCGCTTTATTTATTGAGCCCATAGCCCAGTTAATTAGAGATGATCAGGGAATCAAAGGAATAAGAGTTAGAGGTTTAGAGCAAAACATGTGTCTATACGCAGATGTTCTGTTGTTTGTCGCAACGCCAGAGATTAAGGGTGAATCCCATTTCTCTGTCTTACCCCTTCCCCTTAGTCTTACCCCTAGCCCTTGTCCCTCGAAACCGAGTGGTAAGCACTAGGGGTGAAAACATACCCCTATGAAATGAGACACCACTTGGTTACGGTTACGTCATCATACACCGTCGCTAGCTGGCTGCTACGTCACCAGAGCCGACAAGTGTTGATCACAAACTTTGGATCGTTTTACAAACTTGTTAAAACTGTAGACATGCATGGAGTCCATTCAAGGCTAGTCTGCGGGACTGTTGTGCAAATCAGCAATGTAACGTTAGCGTCGCAAACTAGCGATTTTTTAAAAACGTTTCAATTAAGAACATGGTTGCAAATATATATGTACAGGACTGTCTAGAGCACAAAACAAGACTGTCGTAATTTTTAAATAAATTATTTAAGCCGAAAATACTTGATTGTTGCCGGTTGCGCAGTGTGTTCTGGGTACCCCTCGGTTTCAAGTAAGCTCGCGAAAATGCTTGGTTTTAAGGGGTATCTACCCCTTCCCCTTAGCCCTACCCCTCGATCAAAACGAGAATTGGGATAGCCCTTACTCTCACGTGAACGCGCAAAACTAAGGGGAAGGGGTAAGACAGAGAAATGGGATTCACCCTAATATTCCTAGATTGATGTCCATTTTACAAAAATTCGGCACCTACTCTGGATATAAACTAAATGTTCAAAAAACACAAATTTTAAATTTTAATTATACTCCTCAAAGAGATATGTTGAATAGATTTAAATTTAAGTGGAACTCAACAAAGTATTAAGTACCTGGGAATCTTAATAACTACTACAACTACTACTACAAAACTATTTGATAGTAATTATGGCCCTATAAATAAAATCATTAAATCAGATATAGAGAGATGGTCCCAGCTGTCCTTAGAGATGCATAATAGAATAGATACAATAAAAATGAACATGCTTCCCCGTCTCTTATACCTCTTCCAATCCCTACCAGTTGAAGTTCCTCTAAAACAATTTAGAGAATGGGATAAGTGGATTTCTAGATTTATTTGGAGGGGTAGGAGGCCAAGAATTCAATTTAAAACACTGAAACGGTCTAAAGAGAAAGGGGGGTAGAGCACTGCCTTGCTTGTTAGACTATTACAAGGCAGCTCAGTTAAGATCATTAGTGTGCTGCTGTAACCCAGATTATATAGCAAAGGGGAAAGATCTGGAAATTTCACAGCTAGCTATACCATTGCAATCACTTTTGGGTAGCAAAACTTTGTATAAACAGTATTTTAATAAGTTTAAATCAATGGACTAAAGTTCCATTTAGAATCTGGTTTAAAGAATGTAAATCACCTTTACTTGAAAGACAGTCAAGACTACGGAGATGGGTCACCTTTGACCCTGACTTTAAACCAGCAAAGTCTGATGGGAAGTTTCAATCTTGGTATAGGCTTGGCATCACTACTTTTAGTTCAGTTTCCTCAAAGGGAGAATTAGATAGTTATCAGAGATCTCTGATATGTATGGTCTGGAAAAATGTGATTTTTTTAGATATCTGCAAACCAGGACTTATTTCAACAGTGAAATAAGATATTTGGAGAAGTATGACCCCAATTTAGTAGATTTATTTATTGATGTCTATAAAAATAAGGATAATAAGAAACTTGTCTCAAAACTTTATTGATCTATTCAATCCAATAAAGAACACTCAACTAGGGAGGTTAGGTTAAAATGGCAGAGAGAAGCCAGTCTTGCTATTTCAGAAGAAGAGTGGTTGAATATCTGTTCTGTTCAGGCTACTTCTACTAGCTCTGGTATGTGGAGAGAATTCTGCTGGAAGAACCTTATTAGATACTTTATAACCCCCAAGTTAAAATGTACTCAGAATGGTCAGACGGGTAGTGGTTTGTGCCACATGTATTTTTTGGAGCTGCCCAACCAATCAGCCATACCGGCAGGAGGTAACACAAGTAATACACAATATTTTTGATGATGCAATTGATTATTCTTTTTCTACAATTTATTTGGGTAACTTGCCAGCTCATTTGATGGTGAGAGACAAGTACTTATTAAAGATACTGTTAGCAACCAGCAAGAAAGCTGTAACACGAAAGTGGCTCCAGTCTGAACCTCCAACAAAGTCTGAATGGTTGGACATTGTAACCAGTGTACAAAACATGGAAAGAATCACTTTCGCATTAAAATTACGGATGGACACATATCTTCAATACTGGGAAAAATGGATCTTTATGTTCTGTAATTTGACCTCTGTATGTATCTGTTAATAAGATCTATGTAAAGATGCAGAGGTGACCAGTCAACTGTTTGCCAAGTTCTGTTGATATTCTTATTCTTTAATAAAAAATTAAAAAAAAAAAAAAACACTTCACATTTCAGCCTTTGAACCATTTTTAAGAAAATGGAGTCAAAAGTAATAATTGATGATAATGGTTTAAATTAATATAATAATTAAGTATTATATTAATTAAACAACAAATTAGTGCTGTCAAATGATTAATCACGATTAAACATCCAAAATAAACGTTTTTGTTTACAAACTATGTATGTGTACTGTGTTTATTTATGTATATACAAATACACACACATACAGTATATATTTTGAAAATATTTACATGTATATACATTTATATTATATATATATATATATATAAATATTTAATATATAAACATAGCATATTTTTCTTAAATACATCCATGCATGTGTTTGTATTTACATAATATATGAGTGTGTACGGTGTATATTTATTATGTAAACAAAAACTTATTTTGGACGCGATTAATTGCTTGACAGAACTAATATAAAATACATTTTACCGTTTAGATTTTTATACTGAGTTATCTTCTTATCGATCCACCAGTTCACATTTACAGCTCTGCGTGTTTGCAGGGTAAAAACATGGGTCGATTTTCACATTGGTCTGAACAAAAACAACAGGCTTATTGAAAATGCACATTCATTCTCTGCCAGCAGGAGGCGCTTTCAGAACAGCAGAAATAACGCCGTTTCCACGGTAACAGCAGTAAACACAGCAGCTCATTGAAACCTGCAGCGCTCATGTTTATTTAATGAAATCATAGCCTTTTGAAGTTTAATTGTCACATTCAGCCATATCGCAATTCTGGTCTTTCCGGCCCCAAATTTAAGACCTCTTGAAATCATAATTAAGACTTGTACAATGTTCTTGTACAATTTAAGACTTTTTATGGCCTTAAATTTGATACATCTAGATGCAAGACTTTTTAAGGACCCGCGGGAACCCTGCTGAAAGTGATTGGTGAATGCTTCCTTTGAGGAAGAGATTCAGATGGAACGACTGGATGGTCTGGTTAGTGCATCTGATGGTAAGCGTGAGGTTCATACCTGCTCTTTAGTGATTTTACCCACAGCGAAATAGCAGGATTTGGGGTTGGAGAAATACAGGCCGGATACGGATGCGGCGGGAGTCATGGCCAGAGACTCCGTCAGACCGATACCTGCAGGAGAACATGAAGAGACACGCTGAGACGCTTCAGGATGGAGACACGGTCAGATCCTATCAGCACGGACACACAAACATCTGAGGAACGTCATCCTTTAATCTAAAGATCAGTTTCTGGACAGAAATATAAGTGTTTGCAGTAAAAGAACAGTGTTGACTAGGCTTGTTTGATTTGTTGCCTTGTTCTGGACTTCATGGAGTCAACTCAAAGAATCAATTACTTGTGTTTTTAATTTTTGAGGAATCTATTAGAGGAATATGTTCACTTAATCACATTAACATGGTCGTAGGAAGAGCCTTTTCCTAATATGAAGATTCCTTTGTATGCGTTTCATAAAAGAACTACTGAATTGTTTTTTGAACCAGTTCATTAAAACAAATGAACATGTTTGCAGAAATGAATCGGACGTCCAATCACTATTATTGAGCGAGAGGAGAATTAATGATTAGCTCCGAATTAAAAAGGGCTCTTAAAGATTGCCTGTGATGGACTCTCGATTCCCAAAATCTCGTAATTGGCTCTTTTCAGAATCGATTCACAGCCCTAGTGTTAACTTTCTAAATTCACTGCAAACTTCTAAATGTGACCCTGGACCACAAAACCAGCCATAATGATCAATTTTTTTAAATTAAGATTTATACATCATCTGAAAGCTGAATAAATGAGCTAAATAATAATATTTGGCCAAGATACAACTATTTGAAAAACTGGAATCTGAGGGTGCAAAAAAAAAAAAAATCTAAATATTGAGAAAATCACCTTTAAAGTTGTCCAAATGAAGTTCTTAGCAATGCATATTACTAATCAAAAATTAAGTTTTGATATATTTACGGTAGGAAATATACAAAATTTCTTCATGAAACATGATCTTTACTTAATATCCTAATGATTTTTGGCATAAAAGAAATTGAAAATTTTGACCCATACAATAGAAAAATAAGGGTTTAAAATTGTACCTTTTTGGGTACAACAGCTTGTCCCTGGAGCAGTACCCTTAAAAGGACATATTTGTACCTTTTTTACCCCTAATAGGTACATATTAGTACGTACTACGTAGAGTAGTAATACCTATTAGGAGTAAAAAAAGGTACAAATATGTCCTTTTAAGGGTACTGCTCCAGGGACAAGCTGTTGTACCCAAAAAGGTACAATTTTAAACCCTTATTTTTCTGTGTGTTGGCTATTGCTACAAATATACCTGTGCTGCTTATGACTGCTTTTGTGCTCCAGGGTCACAAATCACTATTCATTAAGCACACAGATAAGAGAAAGATGACCAGTGTGAATGCAGTATCCAAACACAGCCTGCTCTAAAGCCGCGTCTGCATCTCACCGGTTTTCTCCTGTATGTCTGCGAGCTTCCACATGGTGTGTTTCTCGGTGTGGTCGGGTTGGCTGGGGTATCCTGCGGCCGGACGGATCCCTTCATACCGCAGCCGGTGCAGGTCAGACGCGGGCAGATCCTCCTCGCTGCTGTAAGCCCACAGATGCCTGCGCACACGAGCGTGCAGCTCCTCAGCGAACGCCTGCCGCGGGAGAAAACTCAACGTGAGCACTGACTTACACGTCCGTCAGACAGTCTCTTCCTAATAACGGCCCATTCGTTGATTTTCTTTAGCTGATGAACAATAAAAACACTGACAGCCAGAATGCATCGGACTTTAAAGAGTAATTTATATATTAAGCTCAAATGAACTTTGTCCATTAAATAACAGTCTAAGGACTGAGGCAGAATTAAAATAGACAGATCACAGATTTAATTTATGAATTTATGTTTGATTTATTTTACTTATTTTAGCTGCAGTACACCGACATGAACGAATGAATTTGACAATGACCATTATTCATATACAATCAAATAAAACAATTATCATTTGTAGAAGCAGATGTGAAACCAGCGGCTGTAATAGAAAACAGCACTTTGGAAGGCGTTATTCAGTTTTATAACCACTAGATGGATACAGAATAAAAGCCGAGTAATGAACCTTTTTCTGATAGAATTGTGATGAAAGCGTCGCTGGTTCAGAACGCTTCACTTTGCCATCACTAGATGAGTCTTGGTCAAATTAAGTGGATAAATATATGACTGAAAGATTTCAATAATTTGCATCTTCAAGAGGATGAGAAATATCTTGTTGTAATGTTCAGTGAGTGTGTGTGTGTGTGTGTGTGTGTGTGTGTGTGTGTGTGTGTGTGTGTGTGTGTGAGAGAGTGTGAGTGTGTGTGTTGTGTACCTCGGCGAGTCGGTCCGCCAGCGCTTTGACCATGATGCTGCTGTAATCATCTCCCTGCTGCTCGAACCTCCGACTGAGCTCTTCTGCTCCGAACACGGACACGGCGAACAGACCCACGTAATCCTGAACGCCGCTGCCACGAGGAGCCACGAAATCAGACAGACACAGGTACGGCTCGGAGCTCGCAGAGTCCTTCTCCGCCTGCGGGAGGAAAACACAGTCACATCACAACTGCTGGATAATTATTTCATGCATTTCTTCACACACTGGTCTATTACTGTGGCCAGGGCTGGGTGATTAATCAAATCTCATTACATGTGAATCATACAGTCTCTTCCAGTCTTAGTCTGATCTCACCTGCTGTCTGAGGCCGTAGAAGGTGGCGACAGGTGTGGCGGTTTGTGTCGTGACATCATCAGCGTACAGGTGGATGTCGTCGCCGTCACTCCGAGCGGCCCAGAATCCCACGAGTCCACGGGCCTGCAGTCCTCGGCTGTCAATCAACCGGTTCAACAGCTTCAGAGCGTCGTCATGCACACGCCGCGCTTCCTCTCCTGAAACACACGCGTGACACACGTCACCCACGCTGACCTCTGACCCTCAGCGACCGCTACTGCAGCAAACCAGACGCACCCACGGTTTTATCTTTGAATATTTTGGGGTATCCGCGGTTGGGGTATTTCCCTCGCAGCTGCCACACGTCAAAGAACGGCTTCCAGTCGATGAAGTCCAGCAGCTTACGCAGGTCATACGTGTCAAACACGCGAGTGCCCAAGAACTGCGGCCGCACTGCAGACAAACACAAACACACATAAACTCACCAATAAAACAAGCAGGTTAAAGCCGCAGCTCACTACCTGAGATACTAACCAGTGTCGGGGAAAGTTACTTTTAAAACTAATGCATTACAATATTGCATTACTACCTAAAAAAGTAACTAATTATGTTACTTTTTATGGAAAGTAACGCGTTACATTACTTTTGAGTTACTTTTTAAATTTGAGCAGGGCTTGTTTGTTGGTTTTTAATATAAAAAAAAAAAGTAAATAATGTTGATATTTAGTCTAGAACTACAGTAAGATCATGTTCTTACTCCTGATTTCTCTCAACATGGCAACACCAGAGCTGTCCATCAATACATGAGAAACACAGGAACTGGAGTTAATTATTTGAAAGATACTTACATCTAAATTAAAAAGTAGTGCATTACTTTACTAGTTACTTGAGAAAGTAATCTGATTACTTGTAATGCATTACCCCCAACACTGATACTAACCATCACACACAGCAGTTTTAAGTTAGAGACTAGTTGAGCGGGGTTGAGGTAGTAATACCTGGTCTGGGTTGAGAGAGCCAGTCGATATGGAGGCCCTTCTCTCGAGCTCGACTCAGAGACAGGAAGCGTCTGTCCTGCAGGAAACACATCAGCGTCAGCTCTCAGTAAACCATGCTTTATGACGCATGGATGCACCGCAGTGAAAACTCTTGGCCCGAAGTCAAACACAGTTTTCGCATTATTTTGCCAGTTTTTCCACTATTGCATCAATTACACAGCCAAAATGTGCTTTTTACGGTTTTGTCTTGCTTTTCGCAGAAAAAAAAAAATCAATTACAAAACAACATGAACATTTTCACTGTAACGTTTTTTTAACATTCCAGCAAGCATTATACCAAAGCAGCACAATTTAACTTAAAATTAATAAGTTAGTAAAATAATAATTTTAATGGCCATTTTTGAGACCCCCTTCTTGAATCAGGCGTGATTGGCTAAAGACAAAAAAGGAAAACTGAACACTTTGAGCAGTAAATCAGCATATTAGAATGATTTCAGCTGTGCATCACAGAAATAAATTACAGTTGAACAGATAGAAAACAGTCATTTAAAATTCTAATAATATTTCCCATTACTGTCTTTGTATTTTTACTGTACAAATAAATGCAGCCTTGCTGAGCAGAAGAGACTTCTTTTGAAAAGTGTTCGTGTGGCTCAGTGGTAGAGCATTGCGTTAGCAGCGCAAAAGGTCGTGGGTTCAATTCCCAGGGAACACATACCGATAAAAAAATAAAAATAAATGTATAGCCTGAATGCACTGTAAGTCACTTTGGATAAAAGCGTCTGCTAAATGCATAAATGTAAACGTATTATTAGATGTATTAATAGAGCTGTAGCAATTATCATAGTCTTATTTCTTATTGTACTTTACAGAAGAACAGTAAAATTATAATTCTATCATTTATGAATGTTGACGGAGCTTTTATTTTGGCGGAAACCTGCAGAAGATCTCAGTGCTTCTTTTTGTTGACAGCAGATTTATAAATAATTCTCGTTATGAATTTAGGAAGATGTTTGCTTGTTAAAACTGATAAAAGTGTGACTGAGCAGCTGACGAGGAACAGATTTTTTGGACTTTGAACCCTGGCTAACGAGCTCGTCGTCGCTGTCAGAACACTGTTTTAGAAAACATCACGTTCTGCAGGTTATTCACTAATTGTTTAAAGCCATTTCGTGATTTCAATCATCGTACAGTAACCAGCAACAGCCACGCTTCCTCTTCTCATCAGAGACACGAGATCAGCGCTTCTAATGATTTTAGTGTTTTAAACACTTCCACACGCTGGGACATGTTCGATCATTGTTCAGTACAATTTATTCAGTCTATTCACTTATACACGAAAGAGCTTCTTTTTTTTTTTTGCATATTTTCGGCCGAATAATTTCAGTTGCTGAACACTCGGCGCATATGAAGAGGTTGATCATGTGAGCGTCAGACCTTCAGAGAGTCGTAGTGATCCTGTCGGATGTCTTCATACTCCTCCCGGAGCTCCTCGAAGTAATCCTCGCGGACGCCTTCATCCAGCAGCTGCGAGCACTGCAGACACAAAACCACCATCATCATCATCATCATCATCATCATCAGAAGGTTTTGCTGTATAAGACAGAGACAGACAGATGGGCGTCTCACCACTACTACACTGCGGGACGCGTCGAGGACGTGAACCACGGGAGAGCTGTACCGCGGGGCGATTTTCACCGCAGTGTGAGTCCTGTCAATCACACACACAAAACACATCACACATCACATAAACATCTTCATTAGGGCATCAGTCATTTGATAATATTCAGTATTTGTGTATTTACTGTAAAGTGGCTTCATTGGATGATTGAGAGCAAGCACAGTAACTGCAGCTCAATACATTCAATATGATAAAAACCTAAACTAATCAAGACACCTTTTTGCCAAATAAACATAATTAGATATTCTCTAAAATCTCGACGGGACATTGAAAATGAGCATTTTCAGCTTCAGAGCATCAGTGTAATTAACAGACACATTTAGGAGGAATAATTACATTGATTCACTCAAACATTATACGACATAAAAAAAAAAAAAAAAGAGTGATGATGCAAATGAATCAGGATTTTGAAACGATTCACCGATTCATGGAAACGATCACACTGTCCAACTCTAAAATCGTTTCTGCTGCTGAAGTTTAAATGAGAAACGCCATTAAAACATCTACAGAAGAATTAATGACACTATCTTTATGAGTTAATGGCTAAATAAAAATGGCATAAATGTTGAAGTTAACCAAGCAAGCGCCTGGTGAACGTCGTACTTTGACGTTGTGGCTCCGCCGATCAGCAGAGGAGTCTTCAAGCCCAGACGCTCCATTTCTTTGGCTACATGAATCATTTCATCCAGTGACGGCGTGATGAGACCCGACAGACCGATGATGTCTGCAGACACAGAGAGCGTCACACGTGAGACGAGTCCTTCAGTGAGAGGACATCAGCCCAGAGACGCAGAAACTGACCTGCTTTGTTGTGAATGGCCTCCCGCAGGATCCTGTCGCAGGGAATCATGACTCCCAGATCAATGACCCTGAGGAGACACACACACACACACACACACACACACACATGATGAGCCTGTGGTGCTGCGGTCGTGTTAGAGAGACTGATGGCAGCGTTTACCCATCTGACATCAAACACCTGCAGCTGCTAGTGTCTGAAGAGCCACTTAACACCAGCGTTCACACACACACACACACACACACACAGGACAGCTGCTGTGTGCATTTGCATTTTAAATAACATAAAATGACCTTTTAATTCTGTTTTATGACAGATTTTTTCTGGATACTGTTTTAATGGTTTAATTACATTTTTAAAAACCTGTGGTAATCAAATTCATAAATATTTTAGCAGTTTAATCAGTCTTTTAAGAAGTCATCAAATCAAAATAAACTCCTTAACAGCATTTTTTTTTTTTTTTTTGTCAAATAACATGCTGCACAATAGAGGTTTACTGTATAAATTAAAACATGGATGAAAAAAAAAAAAAAAAAAACTCTTGATTGTGTGATATTTCTTTAAAAAAAATTTTTGAAGTGCTTTCTTGAAGAGATTTTCATTAATTAATTTAATGAATCAAAAATTTGACAAATTCAGTGATAGTTAATTACATTTTTAAGACTAGATTCCTAAACTGTTTTCATTATGGCAGAGATCACAGGGTCCAAACACACACACACACACACACACATATATATATATATACACGCACGCACACACTCGACAGAATCTCAGACTCACCGGAAGTTATTGCATCCCAGCACAACACCCACAATGTTTTTGCCGATATCATGAACGTCTCCCTTCACCGTGGCCAGCAGAACCGTGCCCTGATACGGATCCTGGAGAACAACACACACACACACACACACACACACACACACGGCTCATCTTCATTAAACACACATCTGACTGGAGTCTGCAGTTTATTCCAGCGTCCTTGAGACGGAGCAGACTAGATGAACTGTGAAAACATGTCGTTCTGCACCAGCGTGATCATCGCACTCCTGCTTTAGCGAGCATTTATTTACTTATGTTACTAACTCCATATCAGCAACAATGGTTATATTCATGGCAACATTAACAGTATCATTTCAATACATCATTTACAATAACAACATTCTTAAGCAGCAATCACTTCAGTGAGTTCTGTTCACTAGTATAAAAACACACTGATCTTCTGTGAGGAGTGAACGCTCACCACGTCTTCATTAGAGCCAGAGATGGACATCATCTGCTCTCGCTCCTTCTCCATGAAGGGAATCAGATGGCCGACAGCTTTCTTCATCACACGGGCCGACTTGATCACCTGACGACACACAAACACAGACATGAGACCCATAAAGACCCTATTTACCGTCTTAATTTATGTTCCAGCTTGTTTCGTCATCTTTATCATCTTTCATCAAATGTACACTCTGTAAAATCAAGGTCCAAAAGGGGGTTGCCCATTTTATTTCCCTTACATGAAGAACTTTTTTCTACTATAAAGTAAATAACCTTCCATAAATGAGAAGCTTCCGTGGATGTTAAAAGGTTCTTCATGGAACCCACAAAAAAAGTGCAAAAACGTACTCGCCATCCTCAAGCTTCTCTGCTGCTGAAGCTCCTCAATCTGAATCAATAACAGTGTTTTATTGTCACCTGTGGTAGGAACATCTTCCCGGCTCCGAACAGATCTCCGACGGTCTTCATGCCGTTCATGAGCGGACCCTCGATCACGTGCAGCGGTCGAGGATAGCGGTCGTTCTGAGCGCGCGCCTCCTCCGTGTCCGCCACCACATACTTCTCTATACCCTGAGAACACACATCTACAGCACTTCAGCACACGCTCGCTGATTTCACTTCTGACAGCACGCTGACAAATAAGACCCTGGAGCACAAAACCAGTCATAACATGAAAATCTGGAATCTGAGGGAGCAAAAAAACCTAAATATTGAGAAAATCTCCTTTAAAGTTGTCCAAATGAAGTTCTTAGCAATGCATATTACTAATCAAAAATGAGCTTTTAATATATTTATGGTAGGAAATGTACAAAATATCTTCATGGAACATGATCTTAATATCCTAATGATTTTTGGCGTAAAAGTAAAATGTATAATTTTGACCCATACAATGTATTGTTGGCTATTGCTACAAATATAGCTGTGCTGCTTATGACTGCTTCTGTGCTGCAGGGACACATATTGTCCAACCTTACATCAATGGAAAGCTTACTTATCTTTCAGATGATGTATAAATCTCATGACCCTTATGATTGGTTTTGTGGTCCAGGGTCACGAATGTGTCTCAAACATGCGACGAGTGTGTGTTAATCGCTCTGACCTTGACGAGCGCGTACTCCAGCCGCTCCTCCACGCTGCCCAGCCTCCACTCATCCGTCTGAATCACTTTCTTCCCTCCTTTAGCATAATTCTACATCAACCACAGCAGAAACAGCACATGACAACACAGACCGACTCCAGAGACAGCTCATGATCCTCGCAGCAAGTTTACACACTCCTTTATTAGAGTTCAATAAGTACTAATTAATGCAGTTAAAGCAGTAGCATGAAGCCGTGGTGTATTTCTCGCACCCAAATAATCCATTAGTAACGGGATTAATGGCTCAATCAGACTGAACAGCCCTTACGTGAACGCTGCAAGAGATCCAGTTGAGCTTGATCTGAATGCAGACTTGCAATAATCCAATAAAAAATAAAAAATAAAATAAAAATGTCAACACTTCTCTTATTTTCTCAGATTCAAAAATCCCTTTTGCACATGTGCAGTGCAGCGATGTGAACGTTTGCATATGTTTTACATCTTAGACTAGACTTGACTTCTGACACATGTTAGCTGCACCGAATAGAAATATTCAAAATACATGTGATACACATTTCAATGAACACGTGAAATGGATCGCAAAGTTTAGGGTTCATATAAACAACTTTTCAGAATCTGAAATCAGATTGGATTCACTCTGAATGACCGAATGTAAACGAACAGGTTTTTGCACCTAACTGATCGTGTTAATATCAAGTTCTCCGGTTCTGTTTTAACCCGGATGTGATGGTTCTGGTCTGGTTCTGTACCTGTGCGTACAGCAGGAGTTTCTCGGTGGCGTCTGGGTCTCGGTTCCAGATGATGTTCTCACACAGCAGCAGCAGCTCTTTATCGATGTCGTCATACACCGGCAGATTACCAGCGTTCACGATTCCCATGTCCATGCCATCCTGAACACACACACACACACACACACACACACACACGCACACGCGCACACACACACAGCAATGTGTAACATTTTACCAGATGTAGTCCTACACTTATTAACTTTTATTTGTTGCCCTCTAAATAATGTTGTTTCACTAAATGTTTAGATTTTATAAAATGATTATGCTGAATTATCCACTAACCTAGTTTATAATAGTATTATAATAGTATTTTTGTCAGATGATTATATATTTTTTCATTTGTTATTTTTCATTAAAGTGAAGTTGTCTATATTTAGCAGATTGTGTTTAACACACAAAACAGTGCTGATCAGGTCAACACACAGAAGTATAGGAATTCTACACTGATTTTAAACTGCGCTGGTATCGGAGCGGGATTGGCTGATACACGGAAATTTCGGATCGGTTCTGAAAAAATGCTATCGTTGCATCCCTAGTTTACAGTGAGAAAAACCTCCTGACCCATGAGAGGAGGCACTGACCTTGATGGCGTGGTAGAGGAAGGCTCCGTGCATGGCCTCTCTGATGGCCTCCATCCCTCTGAAGGAGAACGAGAGGTTAGAGAGACCACCGCTGACCCTCGCACCGGGCAGACTCTCCTACACACACACACACGTTTGTTTCTGTGAATTGTGGGGACTTTCCATAGACTTCCATTACTTTTATACTGACCAAATGATATTTTCTATCCCCTGACCCAACCCTGACCCTAAACCTACCCCTTACAGAAAACCTGTTTACATTCTTACACTTTCAGATTAACATCATTTAATATTTGTAATATTTTTTTTCTCTCGTGGGGACCGCAGGCCGCTCCCCACAATGTAGCATAAACAAGTACACACACACACACACACACACACACACGTTTGTTTCTGTGAACTGTGGGGACTCTCCATAGGCGTAATGGTTTTTATACTGTACTTACTGTATGTGCTATTGTCCTACACCAACCCTACACCTAAACCTACCCCTTACAGGAGACTTTCTGCTATTTCAGATTTTCAATACACTCCATTCTGAGTGATTTATAAGCGTTTTGAAAAGTGGGGACACACACACACACACACACACACTCAGTCACACACACCTTGATGAGCCGCGTGGCTCTGATGAAGTTGACGGCGTACATGCTGTGCTCCTCCATGCCGGTGCCGATGGTCAGGATGTTGGGGTCAAAGATGATGTCGTTGGGGTTGAAGCCCACCTGATTGATCAGCAGGTGATACGCGCGAGAGCAGATCCTCAACTTCTCATCCGTCTCTGTCGCCTACAACACACCAGCGGTCACGTGCTTCATCTCAATAAGAAATATTTCAAGATGCTACATGTTAGCATCTAGTTTTCTCTCTTATAAATATTAGTCCGTTTTTCTTGCACCAAACCAAACCGTCTCTTATCTTCACACCTGCTTTAGCTACGGTTTAAAAAGTAAATGACTCAGCGGAGGCCAAAATGATCAGAACACTAGTGTCTTCAGCAGCTAAACATGCTTTAAGTCAGTTATTTCTATCTTCTGCTGGAGTGTGTCAGGAGGAAATATCAGTTTACACTTCCAAACATTCATTTAGCCATTAATTGTAATAATCCAGTGAGATTTTTGTCCGTATTAATAGGCAACAGTATTCTCACAGAAGTCTTAAAGACACAAATATTATCTGAATATGATCTATTATTTTGGCTTATACAGACACAGTGACGCTGCTTGTTCTCACAGAGGTCAGTGTGTTCTCACAAACCAACAACACTGAAACAAGGTTAGTTATTTCTAAAGTCTCATTGACTCATCTCTAAAGACCAGTTCAGCCAAAACGAATGTCATGTCTCAGTGGGGTTTTTGTCTATACAAAGAAAGTCAATGGGGTCCAATGTTATTTTTTTTTCAATGTTTTTCAAAATTTCAAAAGAAAATCATGCAGGTTTGAAATGACATCACAATATAATTCAAATTCAATTAAAAGCAAAAATAATGCATAAACCTCCTCCAAAAATTACTGGTATTTACTAGTCAATCTTCAGATGGGTATTTTTCATTAAGAAATAATGATGATTTTCATTAGGGGTGTGCAATATTGACAAAAAAAAAAAATCTATATTTTCTAGGATTTTATCAATAATGAAAATTTGATGATATTTTGCTGAGTGTGTTATTGTGCTGGTATTTTAAACCAACTCCTAAAGTTTTTGATATTCTTCATATTCTGTGTGGTGGTTAGTTCACAGCAGTGACAGAAATTAACATTTTTCCATTTTTTCTAAAAGCCTCCATTATCTTTTGAGTCAAATTCTTACATTTAATCAGTGGATTAGAATAATAAGACATTTGGGCTGTTACCAAGCAAATGAAATCAGTATCAATCAAATTCATCTTTGCAGTGCAGAGGAATCACAGAAGCTGCGTCTGAAGAGGTGTTTAGATGTGTTTACACACGGTTTAATGCAGGACATGAATGCATTTATCCTACAGTTACAAATGCATTTTTTTTATTTTATTTTTTTATATATTAAACATAAAATGTTGAATACTGATATTTGAAATTATTTAAATAATAAAAGATGCTTTGAATGTGAAATTAAAACCGCCAGCAGGTGGCAGCAAGTCACTGTAAATAAGTGAATCATTGCGATTGAACCGAATCATTTAAACGGTTGATTCATTCAGGAACGAAACACCGTTATGTTGCTCAGAGACGCAAAACAGTGCTGTGGCTGTGTTTGGAATTATTTTTGTTGTCGAAATAGAGCAAAAACAGGAAATATGTCTGAAAAAAAGACTCTTAATTAACTTCTTGTTTATTGAACTGTTGTAAAAAATCAATATCACATTTGTAATCATGGAAGTTTTTGTAGAAAAACAGCACTCTTTGTGTGAAATTGATTAACTATATGAACTATATAAATATATACATTTTCTGCTCCCAAGTCTTGAATTTGTGATCATTCTAAAGGCATTTTAATAGACTGAATCATGCAGTGAAAGAACGCACTCTAAATGCACTTCACGTAATGTATGCGTGCACTCTGTAGGTGTATTGAATGGTTTTTGCTAAATACTCAACATCAAAACGCACATCGTTAAAATAACAATTATGATATTATCGCAGACGATATATAAATCGCACACCTCTATTTTTCAAACAAAATTATTTAGTGAAATCAAACTGGAAACTGATTGTATAACGGGATGATGAACAGTAACCCACCTGTCCTTTCTCATCAAACGCCATGACGACCACCGCGGCCCCGTAGCGACGCACCTGTCGCGCCCGTCGCAGGAAGTCCTCCTCACCTTCTTTGAGGCTGATGCTGTTGACGATGCATTTGCCCTGACAGCACTTCAGACCCGCCTCGATTACAGCGAAGTTTGACGAGTCGATGCACAGCGGCACCTGCAAGTCAGGGGTCAGGGGTCAGACTCACCACAACATACACTGAGAAAAGGGTCATCATTTCTAAAGGCTCCTATATTGATTTTGTCATAGTTCAGGGGTCACCCATTAGCAGACCGCAGTCTGTTTCTACAGTCTACGTGAAACACTAAAATATTTTCTGAAATATAAGGCGCTTTTTTTATGATCTGAAACATGCTGTGGCTTATATTCCAAAGTGACTGTATAATGCTATTAATGATGAACATGCAAAACATGTAGAGCCACATTTGTATTGGTCCTGAATGAGAGAGGACGTTTATATGCATATATTTACACATGCCAGCAGTTTCAGCTTCACTTTAAATACATTTGTTTAGGCTTTGTTTATAACAAATGAACGGCACTATAATCTATGTTTGTTTGTTTTAGACTTATATTGTTCTGTTATGAATACTGTTAAGTTTAAAGGATTTGTTGTGGAGGAAAAGTTTACAGTGTTTCAATTGTTTGTCAGTGTTTGGTTTATTTAATTCTGAACATGATAATAAAATGTGACGAACACCAATGCAATGTTTTTTTTGTTTTTGTTCCTCAATGCAATGTTTTTTTTGTTTTTGTTCCTCAATGCAATGTTTTTTTTGTTTTTGTTCCTCAATGCAATGTTGATCCAGTGCTGCTTGTTTTCTGGAATATACTGTACAGGACGGAGACTGGAGCTCGTGACTTGAACTGAACAGCTCCGTCATGGTTATGAAGTCTGACCTTCGCGATGTCGGGTTCAGATGCGATGAGTTTACAGAAGCGGCTCATGGCAGCGGCTCCGTCCAGCATCCCCTCATCCATGTTAATGTCCAGAACCTGAGCGCCCATCTCCACCTGAGCTTTAGCGATGCTCAGCGCCTCCTGCGCGCGCACACACACACACACACACACACAAACACACACACAAACACACACACAAACACAGGTTTTTATGGTTTAGTCCATAGGCGTAATGCTTCTTCTACTGTACAGACCATATATTCTATTGTCCTACACCAACCCTACCCCTTACAGGAGACTTTCTGCACTTTTAGATTTTCAAAAAAACTCATTCTGTATGATTTATAAGCCTTTTGAGAAATACCTCATAATTTCCAGCCATGATGAGTTTGGCAAACTTGCGTGATCCAGCGACATTACAGCGCTCGCCGATGTTCACAAAGTTTGTGTACGGACCAATCCTGAACGGCTCCAGACCTGAACACACACGACAGGACAGACAAAACCAGTCTCATAGACTTAATTATTAGTAATTAATTTACTATCATTATTATTATAATAATGACAGGTGAAAAGCAGACGCACCTGACAGCAGCATATAATCACTGTACACATCTGTAGGAGGAACTCTGGGTTTGACGTGACGCACGCTTTCAGCAATCGCCCTGAAACACACACACACACACACACACACACACACACACACAGAGTAGTGTTCAGCGATCTCGACACACACACACACTGATCCAGAGCCGTCAGGATCAATCGTTCACACACCGGATGTGATCAGGAGTCGTTCCGCAGCAGCCGCCGACAATATTCACCAAACCGTCCACTGCAAACTCCTGCCGCAAACACGGGAAAAACACGCGTGTGAGGAGTCTGAGCAGAGAAGCAGAGCGGCGCACACATTCACAGGCCTGACCTACCTTCATCTGAGACGCCGTGACGTCAGGGGTCTCGTCATAGCCTCCGAATGTGTTGGGAAGCCCTGGAAATCAACACACAAATCATCGCATCTTGTGCACCACTGATAAAGCTGCCAGATGCACAACTAAAATTCAAATGCAACATTTTGGCACTCGAATGTGGATTTTTATTTTAAATTCGACAAAAATTCTAAATTCTCATTTTTATTTGACAGCCCTAATCACTTCTGTCACCCGATTATCAGCTCACCTGCGTTTGGGTAACAGATGACAAACGCTCCAGTGCTCTTTCCGATCGCTTCGATGAACGGACGCATCTCAGTCGCTCCCAGAGCACAGTTCAGACCAATACTGACACACAGAGAGATCATACAGCACTTACAAATATAAATCTGCAACCGAAGACAGAAAGTGTAAAACTATGACAGGAGTAAAAGATGAGAGAATCTGTGATTGTCACCACAGCGGCTGAGTGTGAGACATGCTGATGACGAACGCTTCGCCCGTCTGACCCGAGAGAGTGCGGCCGCTCTTATCCACGATAGTGCCAGAGATCTGCACACACACACACAGAGTTCATCTGTCATCGAACACACTCGTGAGGAGAGACAGACGTGAAGATCAAGTGAGCGCTGAACACTTACAAACACAGGTCGAGGTTCATAACACTCCTCAAACAGCCTGTCGATGGCAAATAACGCCGCCTGACAGAAACACAAACGACCAGAAACGTTAATACAGACCAAAAACTAAGGAATTCAAAAATATATTGGTAATTTATTACTGCTAATAATCATAATCAGTTTTCATCATCTTTTTGACCCCATTTTTTTTAATATATTTTTACTCAATTTCTTCCCCATAAAATATTTTAGGGCCTGACGCAACCAGAAAAATGTATTTAATAGATACTTATAACACTGCCTAAGGCATTTTAGAGATTTTATACATTTCCATGATTTCTCCAGCTCTAGAAATCAATTAAAAAGAGGCTTCCTCATATATCCAGGTTTTCCAAAACTGTGACAATCCTTTAACTGCCAAATATTTATTTCTGTATTTATATATGTACAGTGGGTACAGAAAGTATTCAGACCCCCTTAAATTTTTCACTCTTTGTTATATTGCAGCCATTTTTCCTCAATGTACACACAGCACCCCATATTGACAGAAAAACACAGAATTGTTGATATTTTTGCAGATTTATTAAAAAAGAAAAACTGAAATATCACATGGTCCTAAGTATTCAGACCCTTTGCTGTGACACTCGTATATTTAACTCAGGTGCTGTCCATTTCTTCTGATCATCCTTGAGATGGTTCTACACCTTCATTTGAGTCCAGCTGTGTTTGATTATACTGATTGGACTTGATTAGGAAAGCCACACACCTGTCTATATAAGACCTTACAGCTCACAGTGCATGTCAGAGCAAATGAGAATCATGAGGTCAAAGGAACTGCCTGAAGAGCTCAGAGACAGAATTGTGGCAAGGCACAGATCTGGCCAAGGTTACAAAAACACTTCTGCTGCACTTAAGGTTCCTAAGAGCACAGTGGCCTCCATAATCCTTAAATGGAAGACGTTTGGGACGACCAGAACCCTTCCTAGAGCTGGCCGTCCGGCCAAACTGAGCTATCGGGGGAGAAGAGCCTTGGTGAGAGAGGTAAAGAAGAACCCAAAGATCACTGTGGCTGAGCTCCAGAGATGCAGTCGGGAGATGGGAGAAAGTTGTAGAAAGTCAACCATCACTGCAGCCCTCCACCAGTCGGGGCTTTATGGCAGAGTGGCCCGACGGAAGCCTCTCCTCAGTGCAAGACACATGAAAGCCCGCATGGAGTTTGCTAAAAAACACCTGAATAAGATTCTCTGGTCTGATGAGACCAAGATAGAACTTTTTGGCCTTAATTCTAAGCGGTATGTGTGGAGAAAACCAGGCACTGCTCATCACCTGTCCAATACAGTCCCAACAGTGAAGCATGGTGGTGGCAGCATCATGCTGTGGGGGTGTTTTTCAGCTGCAGGGACAGGACGACTGGTTGCAATCGAGGGAAGATGAATGCGGCCAAGTACAGGGATATCCTGGACGAAAACCTTCTCCAGAGTGCTCAGGACCTCAGACTGGGCCGAAGGTTTACCTTCCAACAAGACAATGACCCTAAGCACACAGCTAAAATAACGAAGGAGTGGCTTCACAACAACTGCACAACTTCTTGTCCAGGCCCTTGTCATTGTCATTTCATTTCATTGTCATTTCTAGGCTGGACTATTGCAATGCTCTTCTGGCTGGACTTCCATCAAACACAGTCAAACCTCTACAAATGATTCAGAATGCGGCGGCACGACTGGTCTTCAACGAGCCCAAAAGAGCCCATGTTACCC